>NC_022027.1:26229541-26230143 GCF_000317375.1 Microtus ochrogaster
ACTTTATTTTTAAATCAAATTAAATTAAAAATGAGGATTTTAAATGAGGTGCAATGAACAATGTTTTAATGGATGACTATGGCCCTAACAGATACATTACTGCATCTTTAACAGAAGCAGAGTAGGAAGTATGTAAACAGAAATGAAGCCTATGATGAATATTTCAATAAAAATCTTCTTCCCTAAGGTAAATGCCATTTTCACCACAGATGACCAGAGCTCATGGTTACTGCTGGGAATAGACTGCAATCTGTATTTTTAACAAATAATTACTGCCACTAAATTCCTATTTCTAAAAAAAAAATCATGAATGATAATATATGATAATAACCATTTCAAGTCTAAAAATAAAAACAAATCTCCCACACTGGCTACACTGGTGTTAACAAAGTCTGGGAGAGTGTTTCCAGTTTGGGAGGATGCCTGGGAAGAACTAACATTCTTTTTTTTTAAATTTATTTATTTATTAAAGATCTCCGTCTCTTCCCCTCCACCACCTCCCATTTACCTCCCCCTCCCCCAATCAAGTCCCCCTCCCTCCTCAGCCAGAAGAGCAATCAGGGTTCCCTGCCCTGTGGGAAGTCCAAGGAACCCCCACCTCC
>NC_022027.1:26231416-26249949 GCF_000317375.1 Microtus ochrogaster
GAAACTTTCTGGGCCTGCTTCACTACCACTGTTCCTGTGTGTCCCATTCCAACATGGAAGACAGCACTTGGGACAACTGCTTCAGGAGTGAGAAACTTAGACCCTCTCTGGAATCTAGCAACTATTAGTTTCATTTTTGCATGAAAAGTTTCCTATGCCTTCTGCTCACTTATTTAAACATTTAACTAAAAGTGGCTCAGAATTTCCTTTTGTGCTTTGTATCATAATAAAGTACCACATGTTGCCTGTATTTCACCATGTTGCAGTTTGACCACAGGGACTTTTTTTTTTACAGTGGCTTGCAGTGTTTCTTTAATGTCTACAGCAAGCACACCACTGTGAGTGCTGGTTTTAGGAGTTATCTCTCTGAACGTTTTCATATTTCCAACACTGTGGTATACTTCATTTTGCATATTCATGTTTTAGTCTTGAGTTAGCTATTTTCTCAATCAGACAGGATTTAACATTAACCTCATCTCCTGACTGAATATATACTTTTCCCACTGGCATTAGACCGTTGTTCTATGGAAGATGGAGAGTAGCAATGTACATATGGAGCCCTCCCAAGTAAGCATGTTTGTGTGTTTTGAGAGTTTAATGCTTGCAAGTTGAATCTTGAAGCAGAGATAAGGGCAGTGTTGAGCAGCAGACTTAAGGAAAGGACAGTGAAAGGAAGGAGCTTTTCTGTGTGGACTTCTCAATAGTGTAGCAAGTTCTTTTGTTATGGTAAAGAAATTTGCTTCACAGCATGAATCACACATAAATTATGTGTAACCATGCATTGTTTTTACAGATTTCTATTAAAATATTTACAGATGCTTTGAATATGATCAAGATTCATATCTCTTTAAATACATTTGTATAAGCATATATATATTACCTATTGATTAGAGTGACTTAAAATTACCTTTAATTTTTGTTTATGAAAACAAAGAATTGAAAGCTTATTTAATCTTACATGCTATATATCATATTTTGTCAATGTATTAGAAGGTTAATAACAAGAAGTACATATTGTCTTAATGCATTTATGTGGTATACCTACAGTGTGGGGGTTGATCTGAATTGTGATTTACAGGCCAAATTTTATAATTTTTATTCAATACAGTCTTAATTATTTTTTAAGTATGAGTTTTAGGGATCAAGACATTAATTGAAATTCTACTTGAGAGTATTTGAAGTTAGAAACCAGTGTACAGAAAACAAGGCAATTCAGACAAAGGGATTTTCCAACACAGAATATTTCTATTATTTTCCTGTAAGAACAGAAAAGAAAAATCCATAGTAACAATATTTGAATGAGGCAATGTCTCTTTTGGCTTAAAGTCAGCCATGAATAAAAGACAGTTTTGTCCTAGGCAGCACAGCCCAGCTAGATAGATTCCGTGGTTCACTGTTTCAACTAGACCAGTTGCAACAATAGTAATAAGACACCTTCTCTTCCTACTGAAATTTTTTTCAAGTGGGATGCAGTTCAGATAAATTATTCACATTTCCCAAAAGTATAATTCAACATTTTTTAGTGTGCTCATAATGCTGCCTGCCCATTGCCTTACTTCTGTTCCATTTCCTGGTTCAATACCTCTAACCCTCTCCTCCCCACTCCCTGCAGCTTCTGATCACCACTAATGCACTAATGTAATGCCTTTTGTCCCTGTGAATTCACTTTCTCTGGATATTTAAAATAAACAGAGTCACAGAAAATGTAGCATTTTTTTTTGTCTAGTTTCTTTCATTCAATCTGGAATTTTTAAGATTCATCCATGCCTTATTCTTTACAACGACTGTATAATACTTCACAGAAGATGTATTGTTATGTCCATCCATATGTTTACCAGTTGGTGGTCTTCTGAGCTGGTTCTGTCTTTAAACGATTATGAATAATATTACTGTGAGCATCTATGTATGCATGTGTGCATGGTATGCTTGTGCTCCTTCAGTTAAATCTGCAATGTTATTGAAGAATGGGGTAATCTGTGAGTTATTTCTGTAGTAGCCACACTATTATTTTCTGTTAGAAACAGCATGATAGAAAGGTTTCACATTTTTTCCACACATTTTAAGCCTTATTATTTTGCTTCATAGACATAATGAATATTCTGTGTTACAGTTCCAATTTCAGAAATAACAACACTGCGTGTCTTCTTAAGCTTAGTATTTTCATGAACATTTTCTATTAGAACTCTTCCAGAGGATATCTAAGTAGACATACAAACTTAATAGCAATGTACTTTACAAAACAGTTTTTGAAATTGTTGATATGGCTAGTTACAGCCTTAAGTTATTTAACCTTGTAGGTGTACTAAAGAATATTTTTCTAATAAGTATTGAAACAGCTTATGTAAATTAGAATGAAGAGCATATACGTACTGTACTAGTTAATAGGAACAGATTATACTTTCTAATTTGAATTCAGATGTCCTTGGGAGATAATGCTCTTAAATAATGTTCCCAATTGTACTCTGGAAAAATCTTTCAGCAGTAACATAGGATAAAGAGATAGACTTTGACTTTGGAATATTGGTTGGCAGCTTCCCCCAAATCTCCCAGGGCCAATAATTTTAATTTATTTCATTACAGACAGGAGATTCAAGCTAGCATCTAAAGAGTTATTCAAAATTTTCTGTAATAATCACATCTATTTACTGCTTTGTCAAGGCAGAATCAACTCATATATGCACCTTGGTCATATTAGATTTAATTTCTTTGTGTTGTTTCCCCAAATTTTTGATTTTTTTATTTTTCTTTATGTAGAAATAGACTTTTTCTTACACAATATATCCTGATTATAATTTCTTTTCCTTCTACTCCTCACAGTTTTTTTTTTATAACCAATCTCCCATCTGGATCCACTATATTTCTGTCATTAGAAAACGAACAGGCTTCTAAGGGATTATATAATACAATACAATGCAATAGGATAAGAAATAATAACACATTGGAATTGGACAAAACAAACAAAATGAAAGAAGTCAAAGTGAAACCACAAGAAACAGACTTACTCATTTGCATACTCAGGAATTTTAAACTCTAAACAAAAATCATAATGTATACACAAAGGAACAGCCAGTGCTGTGCAGACACTGTGCATACTGCCCAAGTTACTGGGAGTTCATAGAGTTTGGTCATGTTCATTTAGAAGGCCCTGTTTTCTGGCTGTTCTCCAGTCTTTCTGACCCTTAACATTCTTTCTGCTTCCTCTTCCTTGGAGTTTCCTAAGCCCAAATGGTGGTGGTGGTGGAGGTGGGGTGTTTGATGGGCATTCCAAGGTGTTTCCTGCTCTACATACTATCTGACTGTGGATCCTTGTATCTGTTTCCATCAGCTGCATGAGGAAACTGTTGGGCTGATGGCTAAGCAAGGTATCATTGATCTACGAGTACAGCAAAATTTCATTAGGCGTCATTTTATTGCTATTTTTTATTTTTATTTTTTAGGACAGTAGTATTTTTTTTTTACTATAAATATCTGGGCTATCTAATTAATCTCAGTTTCTAGGTTACCCTAGCAGTGTCAAGTATGGTTTGCATCTCTTGGAGTAGTCCTTTAGTCAAATAAGATATTAGTTGGTTACTCACTCCTGCAAACTTTGTGCCATGATTTTCCTAGCATATCTTGTAGATCAAAGGGTTTTTGGCTAGTTTGGTGTTTATGTTTCTCTTTTGGTAACATACAAAATTATCTCTTACACCAAAACCTAGAATATAGGTATGAAGACTATAAGTAGCCACCAGCTCAACCTCTCCATGTTCAGTGAGTTGTGTAAATGTCTTCATCAATGAGGTCTTGCTGTCAATATATTGAGGTTCTTGAGAACAACCTGGGTTGTTTGGGCATCACCATGGGACACCAATGACCATCAACTCAAATAGATGTAAACCAATCTCAGTACTGAAAGCTTTATTTTATGAGAAAGATGGATGTTTGGGCCTCAGTCTTCCCGATTATTTGGTAATTTTATTTAGATTGTCTTGATATATGTATGAATTGTAGAAAGCATCTACTGCAGTAGGTTTTCATATTACCCCTTAAATAACGCTTAAATGTGGCTGTTTCTTCCTGTATTCCCTTCCTCCTCCTCCTCCTCCTCTCCTTCCACTTGACTCACACATTCAACCCCCCGTACTAATTCTAACTCATAGCTATATGTTCTATTTCCATTTCCTAATGAAATATAGGTATAGTCTTCAGCTCCTTACTTTATACTATAAATTATTCAACTCCATCAAGACTCCAGAAGGATGAAATATTGCCTAAGTAAACAGGAAGTACATTGTAAGCGACTTCCAAAACTCTAAAAATGACAGAGACATCTTGCTGCCTGGACCCAAAGCACTTCTGTACATCTGGGCATCCATCTTCAGTCTACAGGCCCATAGTATCTGGAAGACTTTTCCATGAAGCAGGAAATTTCAAAGACAGTTCCACCTATATTGGCAGTTTGTCAGTCACTTTCTTCTGTATTCTTAAGGATGTCTGGCACATTTTTTTCCCATGAAGCAGGAACCCTGAAGGCTCTTTCTCACTTTTAGGTAAGTTAAGCATTCATTTTTCTGTGGGACCTGCATGTTTAGTTCATTATGTAGTCTAGGCAAGAGCAGTTTTTGCCCAAATGACCAAACAAACACCATAAGGAACATCTTCGATGCCCATCTTGCAGTAGACTGATGCTGCCAGGAGCAGATGTGTCTCATTATCATGAAAAGTCTTAAGTTCTTAAATATTTAAATGCCGTATTACATAGTCTTTGATAGGTTTGAAGAATGCCTTTCTAATTGAAATACATATCTGTACATCTAGAAAATTTAACTAACATGACTACAAGCTTGGCTATTATAGATGATTATCTATCTATTAACCTATATTTCTTAATTATATATTACATTTTTAAAATGAGCTGCACATACAATACCTTAATCAAGATCAGAAATACATATATGCAGTATAACAAAATTGACCTTAATTTTGTATCAATAAAGCAAGATCCACACAAATGAAAAGTTTCCATCTCTATAGCATATCATCCCCTTTTAAATGTAAACAAACATTTATAAACAATATTTGGGAATATGGGTATAGTTCTTCTCCAAATTGATTCTGGTTTTATTGGGCAAAGTAATTTTTTGAGGGGTGTTCAAGGTGACATTTTAAGGGGATTAAGGTATTGTATGTGCAGCATATATATATAAATTTTATAATAATAAGTAATAATATATAAGTTTTATAACAGCTAATAATTCTTGAGGCATTCTATGGTATCTCTTTGACTACTTTTTAAACAAGATGTTACCTATTTATGGCTATGGAGATTTAATGGGTCACATAAGATGTATAGCTGGGACATTATCTCCTCTGTTATATTTGAAAACTTTCTTTCAAATATATGTATTTGTTTTTGGACTCATATACAGTAACACCTTTCTACATGTTTTTTTTAGATGACTTGTAGTGTTCCTTTCCCATACTTCCTCCCATATTCCCCTCTTCCATCCCTCTTTAATTTATTTCTCCTAATATAGTTTCCCTTTATCATGTCATAATGTTACATTCTATTTCCCTTTCATGAGAGATCCTCTCCTCTATCTTGGTATCTGATTCTGGGCCTAACTCCTATCGATATTTGGATTGTAACGTATTAAAAACACAAAAGCTAACATTCACTTATTAGTAAAAATACAATATTTGTCATTTAGCTTCTGGGTTACCTTACCAGAATATTTTTTTTTCTTATAGCCATCAATTTACCTGAAAATTTCAGATTTTATGATTGACTACCACTCTATCAAGCATGCTGTCTAGGAATGAGAGATGAGAGGCAGATTTGGGGATGTTAGTCCTTTATTTTTCCGGACTGTCAACTCTCTGAATAAACATCAACTTCTTTTTTCTAATAGTTGGCATTTGTGGTAATAGGCAGCACAAATAGGCATGATTTTTCCAATGGCACTCACTGTATTAACACTCTATCTCCAAGATTTCCCCGTGGAAATAATCTGTTGGCTCTCTGGTCTTTGTGATTTCCATGGAAAAAGTTCAGATAAGTCTTACTTCTCTTGAAAAGCATTTTTCTGTCCACATGATTAGCAGGCTCATTTGTTCTTGGACTTTATTAGCGTACTAATCATATTATAATGTATTAGACAGTTCAGAGTGTTGAATCTCTACACAGAGCCACATATATGACCCAGATCTCTTTACTATTTTCAGTAATCAGAACCTTTAGTTTCCGCTTCTGTTATTATAAGCTACCAATTAACAAGGACAAATGACAAATCAACATTAGTCCATCCCCAAAGCCTTTGTAGACTAATAATATATTACCAGGTATCCAACTTCCTCAAATATGTAATATTTGAGTAAAAGACTCCAACAAAGGTTTTAAAAGACCTAGGTCAAGATATTAAGGAAAAAATTTTATTCCTTCAGTAATAACGGTTATGTCCTCTTCACCCTGGAGAAGAAGTATTTTGTTCAGCAGTCACTAATAAATGAGAAAAATACCAGTACATTGATAGATGAGAAAAAACCAATGCCATTAATAATGATATTGACACTATTTAGTAGAAGAACCAAGAGGAATCCCTCCCAGAATTTCTGTCCATGTCCTAAATCCACAGCTAGTAGTGCAAGATTCTAAGCTTTTTCCAGGTAAGGAACTAGATGAAGATGGGACTAGCTAATGTAGTTTTCATGAGGTAATTGCACATGACAGAATGAGATATTTTGATTATGAAGATATTTGAGGGTCACCTGTACTTCTGTAATTAATCCTTCATATATTTTCCTGTACGTTCAGTAAAATCATTGGCTCACCAAAGTGGAGTTGTGTAGAATATTTTCTTTGTTATGAGCCTAAAGTTGTTCGTTGCAGAATAAATGAAAAGAACCCACTTTACCAAAATTTATTGTTTATAAAATTTAATTAAAAGAATATATAAAATATCTTAGGTTCACTGCAAAAATAAAAATTAGATAATCAGTCCAAGGCTTAGTACCATTCTGCTTGTCAGGGGACCAGATGTGTCTGAATTTCACGATGCTAGTGTTTTTCTTTTTATTACTATTTATACTTTCTCTCCTCATTTTCTCTCTTCTCTCCCCATTCTTCTAGCATCTCCCCTGCCCCACCCTTCTCTGGAGGTTTGCATACTCCAAGATCACTTTCTTCTCAAGGCACCATCTGGATAAAGGTTAAGACTAAATGAACTCTGAGCAGTGTATACTGCTGAGTTATTTACAGTCTGTCGTGCAGAATCTTTTCTTCGGTATGAACTATTCCAATTTAGAATATAAAAGTGCCTCCATCCATCCTTCTTGATGTCTACTACTGTTTTCAGTTTCAAATTCCACTTGCTCATTGCTCAAATGTAGAAAAGCAATTACCTTTATCTTAATCCTTTATCTTAACACCTTATTAGAATTGCTTGTTCTTTTAAGAAAGTCTTTGTTGTTGTTGACTAGAGTTTCTGAAAAGGTAATTCTGTTCTCTACAATGAAACTCATATTTCTTCCTAGTTAAACTTAAGATCTTCCCTTCTGTATCTCATTATATTAGGGAGGATTTTTTTTTTTTTTACAGGTTTGAAGAATGGGACAGAGTGAGCATATTTTCCCTTTTCTTCACATTAGTGGAAAAGATTGGGTTCCTTATTGCCGCTCACTGCGCCCCTGTGTCTGCTCTCTGTGCGCTAGAACCCAATTCGCGAGCTTCGGGCAAGGAGCTGGAGGTTGAGAATACAGACGCAGAGACAGACCGACACGCAGACCTTTAACATTGATACCAAAAGCCCCAAGAATGCCCCCCCTTTATTGTGTTCAGGGGCAGATTATATAGAGATAGCCACGCCCCAGCCAAACCCACCAGAAACCGCTCTCCTGCCCTCAGGAACTCCTGAAGATTGCATGCTCAGAGCAGCTGTAGGCACTCAGATCAGGGGAAAACAAGTTGTTTACAAGAAATTCAAGATCTGGGGTTTCACTGCTCCCAACACCTTATGAGTCTGATATAGCTGCAGTTTCTTTTTTTTTAAATACAAATTCTTTATCATGTTGAAATTTTTCTCTTTATGATATTCTCTTCATAATTAATTGATATTCATTTTGACAAAAGTGGCTTCTTCATCTATTGGTGGAACCATGTAAATGCTTTTCTATAGCACATAGTTGTGTTATGGAATATTTATGCATTTTAAATTTTAAATCAGGTTTACATTAATCCTGTCTCATTATGGTTTAAAATTCTTCTTATTATAAATTTGAAATGGATGCAAGTGTTTTGGTTTCTATAGAGATCAAGCTGTATCTTGCTTGAAGTTACTTAATAATGTGTAAAATAGTGGCTTCTGCTCTGTTTCTTGCCCTGGGTGATGCCTTTTTACAAAACAGCAGCTGATTCCACTTTGAGTAGAAATCAAATACAAAGGCAGAATGACTTTGCCATCTTGTTTATGCAGATATACAGCACCACTTGGCCATATATATCATTCACAAAGCACAGACCAATACAAAGCTTGCTTATTTTAAAAATAAAATCTATGCCACCATTAAGCTTATCATAGTAGGTTGGCAGCATCAGTACACACAGTCACATTGAAATATCAAAAAATCAGGTTAGAGAACATTCTATCATCAAAGTGTACAACACTCTCTTCTATACACTATGAAAAGAACATCTAATACTGATGATAATAGTCTCACACCCATCTGCCTTATGACCGCCCAGTGCATGTCTCAAGTGTTTGACAAGCAGCATACTTATAAACATCCCAAGGATTTTTGCTTTGCTTCTTTCCCATTTCTTGGTAAGGTCAATTCAATTAGCTGTCTGTCCTGTCAGTCCGTCCGTCCATCCATCCATCCATCCATCCATCCATCCATCCATCCATCCATCCTTCCCATCCTTCCCTCTACCTATTCAGTCTATCTGGACATGTCCTATACCTTGCCTTACAGGTCTACGGATGATCCCATGACTAAGTCAGTTTTTGTTGCTTGTCTCTGAAAGCCTCCAAAAGCTCTCCAACTGGGTTCCTTCGTATGTAAATACCAATTATGGGTCTCTTCATTCATTGCTGCACTGTTTGATTTTTGTTCTAGTGGGCCATGGGCAGTATGATGTGTAATAATGTGTTATATGAAAGTTAAAATTAGTAATTAATTTGGAAAATAAGATTTTGTGGTTTCCAGTGAAGAGCAATAAAGGAAAACCAGACTATTTGATAAGCTGTAGCCAAGTAAACCAATGTAGTTTATAAATTTACTGTTATTCAATAAATTCTGATATTGTGAAAAATCACATGTGTGTCTTCAATTATACTATCTGATCATGGCACTTTCTTTAGTTGCTGCTCTATTTTCAGATTGGATATGATTACATCTCTATATTGTTAAAACCATTTGTCATTTTAATATTATTTTCACCTTTAAATCCATTCTTGTGTTTCCATAACTTTCCTCTACTGAATACATTATCTGTTTTTTTCTTTCCTCTACACAGGCATGGATGCTTTGCATTGCCAACCTCACACTATGTTGGACTTACTCCAACAGTTCAATCTCCAAACAGGAGTGGACATGTGAAGGCTAAGCACTGAGACACAACCACTCCTCAACTGTGAAGAGTTTAAACCTTGCAAGCATCCTGAAACAATCCTAATCATGTCAGTGTGGTCTTTTCAATGATAAGAAAGGAAATTTTGAATTAGAGTAATGTTGATGGGACAGTTCCTGAGAAGAGAAGACAACACATTGAAAGTGAATATAGAGAGGGTTTGTTACTAACTTAGACTATTCATAAATACATAAAAAATTAGAGAGCTCAGACAGGGAAGATGTATTGCTTTCTGTATTTAAGCTAGGAAAATTCATTCTGTATCACATCAGTTATTGGATATTTTAGCTTCTTAAAAATAATTCTAGGAAGCAATTTCACTCTGAGTACAGTGTTCTCAGAATTCGAAATTGCACAAGTGACCTCTTGGGTTCATGTTCTTGAACAAGGTGTCATCATGGTCTGGAATAATAAGTGCCTGTGTTAATGCTTTTCATCTCTGCCTTAATGTGATTTAAACGCATCCTGTTTATAGTTGAATAAAAATGTGTCATTTGCTATTGAATTTGTCATCCTGCAAATGCTGCCGGGTGCTCTTCAATCTCAGGTGAAAACAATTCCAGCTCCTCTGAGCACAAAGTGGCAGGCTGTCCTCCTGTAACCATGGAGACACCATGAATTTGGGACTTTAATTCATATGATCCAGATCAGTAGAAAACAACTCTGTCAAAAATCATAGAAAGCACAGTTCAGCCTTTTGGGAGGGATGTGATAGCTAATATATCCCCAAAATACTACAGATCACCCACGAAATTTCAACTCACACACAGTGGTTCTGGCAGTCAATGGTTTAGGTCAACTCTACTTTGCAACAGAAAATAAAAAGATGCAAACACACACACACACACACACACACACACACACACACACACACACAAATTTTGAGTGCAGGTAGTCATACCTGTAACAGTAAGTAGCATGCTGGGTACTGAAAAAGAAGGCTTTCATGAAGTTGAAGCCAGCTTGGGCTACATAGTAAATTACAAGGTAAGTTTAGCTATATGGTGAGAACTTGAAATAATAAAACTACAACTTTAGTGTCTTTAAATAAGTTTGAGATTTCTTATCATTCTGTGATCCGCCTGCTTTTACAACATTCTTCAGTTAATTCATTTGATTTGTTTGAAAACACATTGTAAACAAATTCCACAGTTTATCCAGCAGTTCATGATCCTGTCTCTGAAGGTCTTCTTTCTTTTCTTGTCCCTTCTCTTGGTACTTACTATTATCTCTGCAGAAAGTGTTCTTTACCAGATAGCTACACTCAGACATTGCATTTCACAACACCCAGTTAAATCTGAATTTCAGATAAATGTAATATTTTGGAATTTAAGTATATCATAAATATACCATGGAAAATAATTGCACTACAATTATTCAGATAATAGTTACTATAAAAATATAGAAATATTTCTCAGGAGATACATCAAATTATCCATTGTTCTTCTAAATTATCATGTTACAGTTGCTCTTCAATTTTATTTACTAGATTGACAACATTACATAAACTCCAGTTCTCCAGTTTAATTTTTTTCACACTTTTGTGTACCTCAAGTAGTCAGTCTCTTGGAGCTGTCTGACTTTTCTCTTACTGTGTTCCCTTCATGGGTCCATCATTTTAATTTCTTTTCTGCCTAGAAATTTCACAAATTACCTTACTTAATGCTATGAGCCATTTTCCTCAAGAATTTTTGATCTCCCTTTTTCCAGTCTACTTGTTTGAGAGAATTTATCTCTTGTTAAGTTTATATGCTTGGTAAGTTTAATGTTTATTGACTGCATTTCCTTATAAAACCATCTTTATAAATACATAAAACTTTATACAAGATTGTTCACTAATTAAGAAAACAGTGGCTACCAAACTAAGTCATTTAATAAGTATTTGCTAAATGAATTGATAATAAAATATATGGGTACCAAAGACATTAACTAACAGATATACAATCTCATGTAATGGGGAAATGGCATGATGTAAGTAATAAAAAATAAAAAATGAAAGCTGATAGTTCATATTTTATAGCCTATTCATAGAGTTATTTATAAAGAGAAATACCTTATGCTGGAAAAAAACCCTGAGAATATTTTATCATTACATGTGAGAAAAACCATAATGAGTGCTATAGTGTCTACATGTATCAATATTTTGTTAGGGTTTTTCGTTTTTGTTGACAGTTTAAAGCTAGATAGTGTGTTTCCTTATGACTCTGCAGATGTCAGGAAAGTATCAAAAGTGTTCAAATGAAGAGAGAACCATAGACTTGTCTGAAACTTCCACTGTGATCTGTCTAAAGGGGTCAGTGTTATTTTTCTGAGTCAGCATGGTGGAATAGTCTGTGCAGGATGTTGTGCCGTTTGAAATCCCATTCTAAGTTTAAGTGTATCTGTACAGGTAAAGTATTATCTTATAAATGGCCTAGATTCAAGACCTCATTCCCAAAGATTAGACAAGGTTATTTTAAAGTCTGCAAAGGAAATTTAAGTTTTCAAGCTGGTGATGATGCAGGGAGTGAAATGCAACAGAAATGGTACTGTCTTTTATGGCATAAGTGTAGTTATTTTTCCCTAGACAGATTATACATTTACTGAAGGGAAAAAAGAACATTAAAAAATTTACATGAGCTTTTCTTTTACCTTTATAAAATTCCATAATGCAGGCTAAAGTAACATGTATATTATTTTTATGGTGCTACACAACAGGCCGAAAGAAGAAAGCAAACTGAAAACAGAAGTTTGTGTCAGTGGAAAAGTGAGTCTCTTCTTTTCTTGAGTCTCTCTGAAGTCATTATTTTATTATTAACTAAAATAGAAATGTATTATAAAAAATGCTATGGGCAATGCAACAGCCACTGTAAAAGAAGGTCCAAAGATGTATCTGATGAGGCAATACTAAAGTTCAATAGAAAAAACATGCGCTGGATAAGCCTTAATGAAGAAAACAGTGGTAGATTAACTTGATAAAGAGGTAGAAAATTGACTTTCAAATATAAAAAGCCTTATAACACCTATTATTTTATTTCTGAGTCATAAGTCCATAAAAGTTAAGTTACAGTGACTTTAATTTATTTATTTATTTTTTTTTTTTTTTGATTTTCGAGACAGGGTTTCTCCGTAGCTTTTTGGTTCCTGTCCTGGAACTAGCTCCTGTAGACCAGACTGGCCTCGAACTCACAGAGTTCCACCTGTCTCTGCCTCCCGAATGCTGGGATTAAAGGTGTGCTCCACCACCGCCTGTCTGACTTTAAATATTTTTAATTAAAATTTTTATAATGTATAAATGCTAGATATAAATTAGAGCGAGTAAGTAAAAGGAAAATCTTAAATAATAGAGAAGCTTTCCATCATTATCATGAAAGACATGAGACATATATTATTTTGGTCCTGGAGGCTCCAGTATAAGATAAGTCTGTGATTTGGAATTCTGGTACATGTGGTGCACAATTGCTCAGTGCCTGGCAGATCAAAGCACATACCTCATGAACCACAAAACAAAGACATTATAAGTGTGGCTGACAGCCACCTCATGGGTCCCTTGAGGAGGGAGCAAGCTCCCTATTGTTTAAAGACTTCCCAGCAAGTCCTGCCTTTTAAACAGTCCATCCCTTCCTAATAGCATCTTGCTGGGGAACAAATCTATAACTCCTGGACTTTTAAAAATGACAAACATCTAAGCCAGTGTACATAGTATCTAAATTGCATTTGTTTATTGATATATCTATGCCCATCTCTATTTTTCTTTATAACATCTATCCATATACCTACCATCTATCTTCCAGAACTATGTCTGTACTTAACCTATTTTTTTCTCTTCTTTAAGTAAACTTTTATCAATGATAAACCAACAAGACAATTTTTTTTTGTCAGTGTCCTGCATGAGATGTTCCTGGTGAGCCAGTACATAGTAGCCACTTTTAAATATGGGGAAATCAGCAATTACTTTATAGGAAATAAATACAAGTCATGAACTGAACTCCTGAGTTAGCTTTACTTCCAATTGCACCCCATCTTCATTTTTTTTTCAACATAAAACCTAACTAGTGGTAGACATCCAGACTTAAAAATCCTTAAGAATTACAAGGAAATATATTTAAATGAAATAAAGTTCATCAAACTAAAGACATGTGTCCTAGTTAAATCTAAGAAAAAATATATGTAATTGTCAAATTAAAGGAATCCTGCCATATTCTGAAGGGAAACTTATGTAGAGAAAAAAGTTATATAATTTTAAATAGATGGGTTAATTACATATTTATAAAAGATAAGTACTTCTTCTTCCCCTGTACCCAGAACCCATCAAGTAAGTTAGAACGTAGAGAAATAGAAACAGACACAGAATGAATAAGAAAGATAAACAATTTATTTTACTTTGCACATAATTCTGAAATAATCTCCTACTTTCAACTTTAAAATATCTCATTCTTCATTTAATTATTTTAGGCTCTTTTTCTTCTAATAATAAGCTGCAACTAAAACAGCATTGTAGAATTGTGAAAAAGAAAAGCATGTACAGTCAAATGGCTTCTTGACCTTGAAAAACTATTATATTGTTTAACAGAATTAAATCTCTTTTTGCAGATTATAAAATAGAACACTGTTCCAAGATTATCTGGGATTGTGATTTGTGGGCTGGTTTTCTTTGCTTTATATTTAAAAAACAACTTATGAGAGAGTATATGTGATAATTGTCTTTCTGAGTCTAGGTTACCTCACTCAAAGTGATGTTTTCTAGTTCTATCCATTTTCCTGCAAAATTCAAGATGTCATTTTTTTTTCTGTTGTATAGTACTCTATTGTGTAAATGTACCACATTTTCCTTATCCATTCTTCAGTTGAGGTGCATTTAGGTTGTTATCAGGTTCTGGCTATAACAACCAATGCTGCTATGAATATAGTTGAGCACGTGTCCTTGTGGCACAATTGTGCATCCTTTGCATATCTACCCAAAAGTGGTATTACTGGGTCTTGAGGAAGGTTGTTTCCTAATTTTGTGATAAATTGCCTCACTGACATCCAAAGGGGGCTGTGCCAGCTTGCATTTCTACCAGCAATGCAGAAGTGTTCCCTTTTCCCCATAACCCCATAACTCTCCAGTATAAGTTGTCATCAGTGTTTTTGATCTTGGCCATTCTTACAGGTGTAAGATGGAATCTCAAGTTGCTTTTATCTGCATTTCTCTGATTACTAAGGATCTTAAACATTTCCTTAAGTGTCTTTCAGGTATTTTAGATTCCTCTCTTGAGAGTTCTCTGTTTAGGTCCGTACATCATTTTTAAAAAATTGGATTATTTGTTCTTTGAGTTCTTTGTATATTTTGGAGATCAGACCTCTTTTGATGTGGGGTTAGGGAAGACCTTTTTCCATTCTGTAGGCTGTTGTTTTGTCTTGTTGACTATGACCTTGGAAGAGGGTTGAAGAGTAGGGGAGAGGCAGGGAGGGGAGCAGAGAAAAATGTAGAGTTCAATAAAAATCAATTTTAAAAAAAGAACATTAAAAATGTTGATTAAAGAAAAAATAGAACACTAATCCTACAATGCAATTTCCTAATTATTGGCAATGTAAAACTAATGTAGTGAAATGTCTTTTGTGTTATCCTTGATGTCTGGTTATTGGCAAGCAGGTAAATACTCATCCTCAAAGTTTTTTAGTGTAGGCGGGTATTCTGTCTATGTGTTGCTTTCATTGGTTAATAAAGAAACTTCCTTGGCCTGTTGATAGGGCAGAACTTAGGTAGGTGGGGGGAAACTGAACTGAATGTTGGGAGGAAGAAGGGCAGAGTCAGGAGATGCCGTGGATCTGCTGCCGGAGATAGATGTGCTTTGCTGGTAAGCCTCTGCCAAGTGGCGATACACAGAAAATAGAAATGGATTTAATTATGATGTAAGACTTAGCCAATAAGAAGCTACAGCTAATGGGCCAAGCAGTGATTTAATTAATACAGTTTCGGTGTGGTTATTTTGGGAGTAAGTTAGCCAGGTGGCCAGGAAGCGGCTCACTCTTTCCTGTTACAGTTGTTCCTTCTCTTTAAAAATGCCATAACTGCAGACAATCATCAGTACATTTATCGAGAGTCATTTTGTAGTTCATGTTGCCACTGTCAAATTTGGTACTTTTTTGCTTTTATTTGAGATGTCCCAGGACTTACGGATAGCTCTTGCTCACCATCAGTACTTGCATGGAACTTCATGGGATTGTCTCACAACATTCACAGTTCATAAAATGCTCTCCTAAATACTGTTTTATATAAGCTGTTTGCCATTCAACTTCAATGCAAGAAAGTCATTAACTTTTTAGAACATTTATGTTCTTATCATAAAAATCAGTATCTTTATGTATTTCCAAGAATAGTCTTATATGCTGAGAGAGACATAGATGGCACTAGATAAAGAAATATTCCCTGTCAATACAGGGAGTTATTTTGTGTTATATTCATAAACATGTGAATTTTATCCTCTGGAATTTAAATGATGTAAAATATAAACATAGCAATCAGACTTTCACTCAACTTTTATGAAAAAGAGATAGGTCATATATACCAGAAAATAGTCATCATGGATCTATTTTATTGTTCACATCAATTTGTCTCGATTTTCATGGCTTCAGTGCTTTCTGTACTCTCAATATTCAAGAGGATAATCCTCTAGCACTAAAGTATTTCAAGTTCAAACTATTATCCAAAACTTTAGATATGTAGATTAACAAAGGAGTTAAAATTAATTGAAATAGATAGTAGTATATATTAATAAATTAATGTTAAATTTGAAGAATATTTTGTTTAACAAATGTATGATCTAAACAAGGGACTTATGAGAAGATACAGTATGTTGTCTCTAAAAAGAAATAAGTCGAAGAGGAAAGAAAGGTCTACATCACGTCATGTATATGTTGCATTCAAGGGGTCCTGTGTCTGGTTTTGTATTCTTTGTGTTTACCAGTTTTTTTACATGGCTATGAGTATGCAGATTTTTTTTTACTTTTTTAATTGATCCTCCATTTATTGTCCCATATGAAATCATCTTTACACTTTATAAGTTTATTTATAACCAAATAGCTTAACATGCCTACTGTAACTTGAACGTGAAAAGGTTCACTTAATTTTATTAAAATGTACTTATTACAGCAGGAGTACTGCATACATGACACACAAAGAAACACAGCTTTAAGCTATGACCTGAACTGCACCATGAGAAATTGAATTTCTCTACCTTGTTCTCACTACTGTTCAGTAGTTGCAGCTTCCAAACCTGTGAAACAGTCCAAAGCAGAACAGGACTGAATCCCAGGTGAGAACTGAAAATATACTTTCTTACTCTAGTGGTTAAAAACCTTAATGGTGGAAACATTTGTTATTTGCTGGCTGATTTTGTTTTAATTTTTATTAGAGAGAGTCTTCTTATTGTGTGTGTGTTCTTGGATTCAGTTTGCCAGTATTTTATTGAGAATTTTTGCATCGGTGTTCATGAGTGAGATTGGTCTGTAATTCTCTTTCTTGTTTGAGTCTTTGTGTGTTTTTCGTATCAGGGTAACTGTAGCTTCATAAAAAGAGTTTGGCAATGACTCTTCTGTTTCTGTTATGTGGAACATATTAAGGAGTATAGGTATTAGCTCTTCTTGGAAGTTCTGGTATAATTCTGCACTAAATCCATCTGGCCCTGGGCTTTTTTTGGTTGGGAGGTTTTTGATGACAGCTTCTATTTCCTCACGACTTATAGGTCTATTTAAATTGTTCATCTGGTCTTGATTTAATTTTGCTTTATGTTATTTATCTAAAAAATGTCCATTTCTTTTATGTTTTCCAATTTTGTGGAGTACAGGATTTTGTAGTAATACCTAATGATTCTCTGAATTTCCTCAGTGTCTGTAGTTATGTCTCCCTTTTCTTTTCTGATCTTGTTAATTTGAGTGTTCTCTCTTTGACTTTTGATTAATTTGGATAGGGGTTTCTCAATCTTGTTGATTTTCTCGAAGAACCAGCTCTTTGTTTCATTGATTGTTTGGATTATTTTCTGCGTTTCTATTTTGTTGATTTCAGCCCTCAGTTTATTTCCAATATTCTACTCCTCCTGGGTGAGTCTGCTTCTTTTTGTATAGAGCTTTCAGGTGTGCTGTTAAGTCTCTAAAGTAAGCTTTTTCTGTGTTTTGTTTTTTTTTTTTAAATGTGCGCGCTTAGTGCTATGAACTTTCCTCTTAGCACTGCTTTCATAATGTCCCATAGGTTTGGGTATGTTGTGTCTTCATTTTCATTGAATTCAAGGAAGACTTTAATTTCTTTCTTTATTTCTTCCTTGATCCAGGGGTGGTTCAGTAGTTGACTGTTCAGTTTCCATGAGTTTGTAAGCTTTCTGGGGGGTGGTATTGTTATTGAATTCTAATTTTATTCCATGGTGATCTAATAAGACACAGGCTATTACTACAATTTTTTTGTATTTGTGGGTGTTTGCTTTGTGACTGAGTATGTGATCAATTTTTGAGAAGCTTCCATGAGGTGCTGAGAAGAAGGTATATTCTTTCTCATTTGGGTGGAATGTTCTATAGATGTCTGTTAAGTCCATTTGATTAATTACACCTGTTTTCTTATTTCTCTGTTTAGTTTCTGTCTGGTTGACCTGTCCACTGATGTGAGAGGACTGTTGAAGTCTACTACTATTAGTGTGTGGTGTTTGATATAAGATTTGAGTTCTAGTAATGTTTCTTTTACATATGTGGGTATTTTTATATTACGGGCGTAGATGTTCAGGATTGAGACTTCATCTTGATAAATTGTTCTTGTTATGAGTATAAAGTGTCCCTCTCCATTTCTTCTGGTTGATTTTAGTTTGAAATAAATTTTGTTAAATATTAGGATAACTACGTAGGATTGTTTCTTTGGTCCATTTGATTGGAAAACCCTTTCCCAACCCTTTAATCTGAGGTAGTGTCTGTCTTTGAG
>NC_022027.1:26250515-26276465 GCF_000317375.1 Microtus ochrogaster
CCCGAACTGCCAGGTGGGCACTGCCCATAGGCTCACGCATATGCAAGCAGCTGATAATCATTGCATGATCATAGCATAGGTCAGACTTTAGCCATAGAAGTTGATTATACATCTCCATCAGGTGTGATACCACACAGCTCACTAGAGGTTATGTATTATTTAAATCTGTTTTTGTCATGGAATATCTTGTTTTCCCCATCGATGGTAAAAGAAAGCATTGCTTGGTATAGTAGTCTGGGCTTGGATCCATAATCTTTTAGTGTCTGCAGCACATCTCTCCAAGACCTTCTGGCTTTCTTTCTTTCCATTGAGAAGTCAGGTGTAATTCTAATAGGTTTCCCTTTATATGTTACATTACTTGACCTTTTTCACTTGCAGTTCTTAATATTCTATTTTTTATTCTGTATATTTTGTGTTTTGATTATTATATAGCGAGGGAATTTTTTTTTTTGATCCAGTCTATTTGGTGTTCTGTAAGCTTCTTATACCTTTATAGGAATATCCTTCTTTTGGTTGGGAAAGTTTTCTTCTATAATTTTGTTGCATATATTTTCAGGGCCTTTGGACTGTAATTCTTCTCCTTCTTCTATCCCTATTATTCTTAGGTTTGGCCTTTTCACGGTATCCCAGATTTCCTGGATGTTTTGTGTTAAGAATTGAGTCTATTTCCTCTATAGTATCTTCAGTGCCTGAGATTCTTTTTTTCTATCTCTTGTATACTGTTAGTTATACTTGTCTCTATAGTTCCTGTTCATTTACCCAGATTTTCCATATCCAGCCATCTTTGGTTTGTGTTTTCTTTATTACCTCCAATTCAGTCTTCAAGTCTTGATCTGTTTCCTTTACTGATTTGATTGCTTTTTCTTGATTTTCTTGGGTATTTTTGAGGTATTTATTAATTTCTTTTAACTTTTTGTTTGTCTTCTCTTCCAATTCTTTAAGGGATTTTTTTCACTTCTTGTTTAAGGGTCTCTATCATTTTCATACGGTTACTTTTAAAGTCAATTTCTTCTACTTCTTCTGGCTTAGGATATTCAATTCTTCCTTTTGCATGTTTGCTGTATTTTGGTGTTACCATGTTGCTTTTCAGGATGTTGGAGGAAATTTTACATTGGTGCCTTCCCATCTCTTCCTTCAAATGAGGCCAGCAGAGTCTTAGTGTCATGGTCCAATATTTGCTGTGGCTGACTATGTATTTGGGAGTTTTTCTTGGTCTGCCCTCTCTTAGGTCCCCTCAACAATGGAGCAGGCTCTCAGATCCCCTCTGCCCTGAAGCAGGTTCTCTTGGGGGATCCAAGAACCTCACAGATGAAGAGGCAGGCTTTGGGGCAGGGTGGAATGGGGTAAAGAAAGCCAGTAGCAAGGAATACATTCTGTTGGATGCCCAGAAAAGCTTAGGGAATTAGAGGGGGCCTGAATTCAGTCCTCCAAGACTGTCCCAGTGAGTGGAACTTCAGCCTGTCTGTCCATGTGCCCACTTACTCACCTCTCCAGATCCACTCAACACAGGAGCAGGGCCTTACCTAGAGAGAGTCTCACTTCATAGCCTAGAGTGGCTTCCCACTTGAGATCCTCTGTCTCCATTTCATGAATGTTGTCATAACAAATTAGTGAGAAAGGATGAAAAGATCTCAATAAGTGATAATATCTGAATGTCACCCTAACTTAGAAATAGAAAGTCTTTTGTAATTACACCAATAATTATTATTTATTGAGATACACATTGTTGTAATTAATAATGTATAGTCAAAAGTTATCTGCAATTGGTCTGTTAGAAGTTATACCATATGATCTCATTAAACCACTATTAGAGATGTCTTTGGAGCCCTTCAGCAATATATTAAAAGGCTTTTTAGTCTATGCTATAAGAGAAATAGAATTTTATGGAAGCAACTAAACTAACCTTATTTATAAAATCTTATTTATAAAAACATTTTGTTGGGAAATGGCTTCAAATAAGTTTTAAGATGTCTAATAGTCATTGTTTCCTGTCTTATCCCTGATCCTCTACCACATACATTTCTATAATTCTATAGTGATTTACCTTTGTCTGTTTCTACATTTTTTCTTTCTTTAAAATTTATTTTCTACAGTAGAATTAAGTGTACTACTTACTCTAAGAAACCTTTTCTTATTATATGGAGCATATGTCTGAAGAAATTAGGAAAACACAGAAGTATTATCATCAAAGTTCTTGAAAAGGGTCATGGAAATAAGATTAAAGTAAATTTCTCAGGGAGCAACGTCAGTAATCAAGATGTCAGAAAACACCCCCCCCACACACACACACTTTGGCCTTATTTTTCAAAAAAAAGCTTTTTCATTTGATAATAGCTATGTTAATGAAAAACAAAAGTAAATATGTAGTATCAGTTTTAAAAATACATTTTATTTATGCTAATGTGATCCCAACATATTTCAACATAGAATCAATTGTAAATTAACTGATGATAAAATTTGGATGCTTATGGTTTTACATTGTCTCTCTAAAGTCTGATGATTATTTGATATGTCCAATATATCCCAATTTGGAAGCACAAATTAGAAAGTATGAGCTTTGAATCCTAGTTCAGTTTCATCAAAAATGTATGAGGTCTTGAGTCTGGGTTCACAATGCAAAAAGGAAGCTAATTTCCCCCCTCCCATCTATAAAGTATGTTTGAGTTGTGTTCTGTGCCAATGTATTGAATCTATTTCAGTTTTTCAACTCAATTCATTAAATTGAAATTTTGGGTTATAGTGACCACAGTCCAAGTGCTTAATAGCTCCTTTCTACAGTTGGCTATAAAGGGCTATAGAAGTGGTTCCTTTGATTTTACTTATATTTGTCATATACTTTTTCCTATTTTACTAATGAATCTTGGTTTTGAGGGATTATTTTAGAGTTAGCCAAACTATAAGCTCAGAGTATAAGGGGCAACGTTCTAGTTATTTTTTTGTAATAAAATGTGGACCAAAACTAACTCAGAAAAGAATGTGTTTCTTTCAGCTTTCACTTTTATATTCCAACACTGAGAGAAGCCAGGTCTAGATTGTAGGGTAGGAAACCAAAAGAAGGAATTGAAGCAGAAACCATGAAGGAATGTTGATCATTGGCTTGCATTTCATGGTTTTTAAATCTGCTTACTTATGCATTCTCAGACCACTTGAAGAGGGGTGGCACTAGCCTCAGTGGGCTAAACATTCCACTATCAATTAATTAATTAAGAAAATACCTCCCTCCAACACACAGGTATATTTATAGACCAATGTGATAGGGACAATTTATAAATTAAGGTTATCTATTTCTAAGTTATACCATTTGTATCAAGCTGACAAAACTGACCAGCAGAAATGACGCCTTGTCAACTGGACACATAAAAATTAAGTTATTTACTTTCTGGTAGCTCCTGAAAAACTTAAATTTCAAAATATAAAACCAAGTATAATTTTAAAATGTTCAATACTTTCAAAGTCCAAGGTCTTTTTTAAAATTCAGTCTCATCATTCTGGATTGCTTTAAAATCCAAAGAAAATCATATACCTTTTCATTCTAAGAAGGAAGAAGCATTGAACAGCTACAAATCAAAACAAGGCCAAAATTCAACACTAAAAAAACTTCTTGTGGAACAATTAGGACTTATTCATTACCGGCTGGTCTCCAAAAGGCAGAACATTGGTAACCCCATCTCTCTGGCTCTACCATATACAAATACATCCCTTGTCTGGTAATCTCAGGCCTGTTCCACTACACATTTTTATTTATTTATTTATTTAATTTTTATTTATTAAGGATTTCTGCCTCCTCCCCACCACCGCCTCCCATTTCCCTCCCCCTCCCCCGATCAAGTCCCTCTCCCTCATCAGCCCTAAGAGCAGTCAGGGTTCCCTGCCCTGTGGGAAGTCCAAGGACCACCCACCTCCATCCAGGTCTAGTAAGGTGAGCATCCAAACTGCCTAGGCTCCCACAAAGCCAGTACGTGCAGTAGGATCAAAAACCCATTGCCATTGTTCTTGAGTTCTCAGTAGTCCTCATTGTCCGCTATGTTCAGCAAGTCCAGTTTTATCCCAGGCTTTTTCAGACCCATTTTTCGTTGTCCTTTTTCGTTGTCAATTATGTTCCAGCGTTCTTAATATGCTGAGGATTTCTCAATTACTGGAGCTACACATTCACCAATGCCCTCTCAATCCTATCACAAAGCAAAGTTAAACATCTCTCCTTGACCTCTTAACAATGCAGTTAATTCTGCCATACTCAGTACTTTGTGGGGGACACTTATCAATTACCAAGTTCAGCTGCACACTTGAGAAACAACCTTGGCCCCCTCTTATGAGATGATCCCAAGGAAATACTTCCCAGGTTTCCCTTCAGTAACATTGTTCTCTTCTTCACCACAGTTAATTTCTCAGTCTTAGCTAATAAACATCAATTTTATTAGTAAAACAGTGTTTTCACTTTAGTCTCATTGGTCTTTTGTTAATAACAAAACTAACTGAGCAAAAACATCTTAATACAGTGTCACATAAATGGCCCCAACACAGTCATTGAGAGTTCCCCAGTCTTCTCTGGAAAACTTGCCAGCCATTTCTCCCTTGCCTGCATTACTCTCAGCATCATCTTCTCATGTTCCAACCATGGCCAGTGAGCTCTAAGCACTAAATGACTTTTCTAGCCTAAGGCTCCTAATTTCCTCCATCACCCTCCCAAAAGACAACATGGTCAGATTCGTTATAAAAATGCTTTAATTTTTGGTAACAATTTCTGTCATGGTTACACTGGCCAAAACAAACTTGGGGAAGATAGGTATTTATTTCAGCTTAAAGTATATAGTCTATTATTTAGGGACACCAAGTAGGTGTCTGGTAGTCAAGTCAGGAACCGGGAGGCAGGATTACCAGTAGACAATGATGGAATGCTGCTTACTGACTTTCTTTACATCCTTCGCTGAGCTTGCTTTCTTAATCACTTGCTCAGTGTAGACGAGGCGAGAGCCATGGTGGACTGGATACTCACATATCAATCATTTACCAAGAAACTGCATCAAAGACAAATATGTGGGTTTGTGTCAAGTGGACAAAATTTAACCCGACCACCATCTTATAGTGGTTTAGTATAACTTTTCTCTATGTTTTTGAAACATAAAAAATATTTATGTAACAATTCTGCTTATCCCTATCAAAAAATTCAAATGTTTAATGAGTGTATTTACACTGATAAAATAGGCTTGATTTCACATGACTTTGCCCAGCTCTATGCTAAGATGCTTTAGCATGTTCAAGGAATATTAAATTATACTATCACCATAAGTTATAAATTAGATGTCTTAAATGTGTTTTATATGTACAATGTTATCTTGATGAACTTACCAGCATGGAATTCCACTATGAAAACATGGAATCTACATAAACAATAAATTCTTGTCATTTATATATTGTCAAAATATGTAGTCTTTTTTAAACAACATTTGAAAACATCCTACTAAAAGGCAATGTACATGATACTACAGCTGGCTTACAAGTGTGTCAATCATAAAGCAATATGTGATGATCAATTTTATGAGTTACCATGACTGGGCTATAGGATTCCCAGAGAACTGATTATGTTATATCTAGACAAGTGTGGTTTATACTAAAAGAGATTAGGATTTGAATTGATTTGAATTGGTGCACTGAATAAACCAGAGGAGCCTCTGGGCCTGCATAGAATTCATTTTCTACCTGCATGACTGGGTAAAGTGAGACAATGATTTCATCCTGCATTCTGTATTTATAGTTTTCAACCTTGTACACATAAATCAATATTTGTAAAATTGAATTTGGATCTTAAGATTTTGAGCTATACTCAGCGGTAAAAAACAATGACTTCTCGAGTTTTGCATGCAAATGTATGGAAATAGAAAACACTATCCTGAGTGAGGTAACCCAGACACAAAAAGATGAACATGGGATGTACTCACTCATAATTGGGTTCTAGCCATAAATAAAGGTCAGTGAGTCTATAATTTGATATCTTAAAGAAGCTAAAGAAGGTGAACCCAAAGAAAAACATATAGCTATCCTCCTGGTTATGGGAAGTAGACAAGATTGCCGGGCAAAAAATTGGGATCTTGGGGGTGGGGTGGGAAGGGGGTAAGGGGAGATGGGAAGAGAAAAGTGAGAAGGGTAGGATGGGGGGAACTTGGGGAAACGGGATGATTGGGATAAAGGAAGGTTGGATAGGGGAGCAGGGAAGCATATATCTTAATTAAGGGAGCCATCTTAGGGTTGGCAAGAGACTTGGACCTAGGGGGGCTCCCAGGTGCCCAAGGCAAGGTCCCCAGTTAGTTCCTGGGGCAGCTGAGGATAGGGAACCTGAAATGACCCTATCCTGTAGCCATACTGATAAATATCTTGCATATCACCATAGAACATACTGTGGTTTGAATGTAAAATGTTTCCCATGGACTTCCGTGTTTGAATACTTGGCCTTCAAGTATTGTTGGTTCTGTTCTGGAAAGTTTTGGAACCTTCAGAAGGTAGAGTCTCACTGAAGGAACTGGATTATTAGGGATGGGCTTTAACAGTCCGTAGTGTGGCCTCATTTCCTTTCATCATATTCTTTTTGAGTATAGATGGAAAATCACCAGCCACCTTGTACTCTTGCTGTCATGCCTTCCTCACCATGATGGGCAGAATCTCCTCTTAAACCATAAGTAGAAATAATCCCCATCCCATTTAAGTTTATGCTCATCACATATTTGGTCAGAGCAGTAACTAATACAATGACCCTTTTCTAATTGCAAGTATATATTAAATTTCTTTTCTCTAGAGTACATATTATCTATTTTGATATAATTACTTATACAATTGTATTTATTTATTTGTTACAAAATTATTTTATTGGATGATGTTCCATCAAAAATAATTAAAGTTTTAGCTAAATATATTTATATATTTATGCAGCATTCATTGAGGCTGGGCCAAACAGATACCAGTAGAGACTTGGCTGTACATCATGATCACATGAGTTCTATGGTAGAATAACATGAGCCAACGCAAAGAATGTGTACACATAAGAAGAAAAGAACTCAACTATGAATGCAAATTTTAGCTTCCTAGAAACCTGAGCCCATGGCTTATTGTGCACTCTGGCTATTTTTGTGGCTGATTAAGTCAATTCGGGGGATTATAATGAGACAGATAAAATTCTGTCTGCACTGCCTGCACCTATTCAATAAATTTCCAGTCCAGACAGATGCATTACAAAGCCAAGACGTGTCATGTCAACAGCTTTCACAGGGGCTGATGGATGTTGCCATGTGAACAACACTCTGGCAGGGTGTGCTTGGCTAAGGAAAGTGGCCATTCTTGGTGAGTAAGAAATCAAGCCTACGGACACATTTTGGAGCTAACCCTAAATAAGACTCCTGGAGAGATCCTGTGCTGTTAAATGTATTGTTAACAGGTGCCCATATGTGTTTGATAAATTTGAGGCTTATTTCAGAATACACCTATACAGATGGCCTTCACTTCCTAGCTGCTTTCATGATTTAGTTACAAGTATTTTAAATTCCAGCTGTCATCCCATGAACACTGACCATGAATGTTAAAATCCATAAGCACATTGCCGGAGGCAAAATCGGCTAGGGTCACCCTGTTAAGCGGTGATATGACTCAGCTGACCTCTAGCTCTGGGTTACTTTAAGGTACTAAAGATATTTCAAAGAGAAGGTGACTTTACCCATTTTAGGGCACTGCCAGGGCTACACATAAATTTTCTTTTAAATCAAGGACTTTTAGAAAGTGAATCAATAGAACATTTTGATATTGCTACTAAAAACCACATTTATCCTTCATATTTGCATAGGACTTTTGAGGATCACAAAATAAAAATGCATGTGTCATTCTGTATGCATCTTTTTTTTTCGCCATTTATCATGACTAAAAGTAAATAATTTGGATTCCAGAATTTGTTTTCTGTTACCTAATATGTGATAGTAGTTGTTTACCTGTTTATCACTAGGATTAATTATCCTAAACAAAACAAATACCCTTTGTTTGGCTATGAAATTAAATGATAGGGAAGGAGAGAATTGAGAACAAGAAATCACAGCTCAAAAATGACTAGTTGTATCCTCCAAAAGCTAATTTCTTATCTTGCAGACCCCAGCTCCTAAAACTAACAAAATTGTAGTGAAAGGAATAGTTTTGTAGTTAATCTTTAAAGATACTAGGAAAAGAGCTGATTCCATTTCTGCCTTTCTTATCCAGGGATTCCTACTTACCAGGTAAAAAGCAAAATACATTGGCAGCTGGTTGTTGGTCCCTGATATTGGTTGACTGTTGGTCTTCATGTAATTACTAGGAGATTAGCTAATATTTGTTTGTGCTTTTAAAAAATAATATCCAAATCTAGTGTTAAATATGAATCTGTGCTTATTTGTTGATTCTTTAGTAATTATTGATTCTTGGTATCAAAGAACACATGAGAAATGTATTTCTTCTAAATAAAATCTTAGTATCATGATTATGTATTATCAGTGTGGTAAAAGTAAGGAAAAGGGACATGTTACTAAATTTACTAGTTATATATTCCCTTCTACATCTTAATAATATCTGGAAAAGAGAATGAAGTACCATACAATTCCCTGAGAAAATAATAGGAGAAAGAAGCAGGCAAAAAGCTGGTGGGGATAAGATGACAATGTTCTTAATGCCAATTAGGTACAAGTAAGAGCCCTCATTTAGAAAGGTGGGTACAGACTGTTCCTGTTCTTATTGAATGTTGTCAACCTTAACTATCTTCTGACTATTTAAAACTAAGTCTGAGTCAATAACCATAACCTGCTCTCTGAAATCCCGTGTGTTGTTTCTCTTTGCTACATAATCTTTATTATTTGTAACCCCTTTTATACACCAGAGGGTATTGCAGTACTCTAGAGGGATTAAGACAAGGCGTCTTCTACAATGGTCATACAGAGTAAGTAAGTACTGGATAAAATGTTGAGAATATACTACATTCAAGATATCTGAATGTTCTGTAAGATTCTATTTCACATGCAGTGAAAGTTTAACAGCATGTACTTTTAAAAAGAGGTAGATAATTCATCTGTGCAATACTCATAAGGATGCAAATTGAAGTCATCAAATCCTGTGGAAACAAGGCTATTTTGGTCACAAAAACTCTGAAGATGAGAACACTGACATTTCCAGGAAATCACATTTATTGCATTTTATTTTCTAGATAGTATATCTGTAAATAACATTTCAAACGTGACATGTCAGAACAGAGTCAGAATAACTTGCAGAGGTTTATTACATTCAATAACTGGCTTGTAGTTAACATTGTTCATTCTTGCTTAGCCTCGGGTACTATTCCACACTTTTTTTTAGACATTTGCACATTTAATCTTTAAATAACCCATGTGAAATAGTTAAATTTTATCATCTAATTTTACAAATTAGGAAACTGGAGCACAATGGGTGATATAAATTAGCTTCTATGTATCACAAATTACACTTATAGTGCCTTAAAATGCCATACAATTAATTCATGTTTCTCACTTTTAGCTAATTAGGTTGAGTTCATTGAAAAGTATGTTCTAAATGGTGTCTTAATGCTATTCCTTTTTGCTGTGATAAAATCCTCTGATAACAGCAACTTAAGGGAGAAAGGGTTTGTTTCACAATTGCACTACACCACCTATCCCAGAAGTGTGTCAGCAGCAAGACGTTGAGCACATTGGTCACCCTTTGTCCAAATCAGGAGCGTCAGACAGTCATGGATTATACACATAAACTAGCACTTAGCTTGCTTTCCGCACTCATAAACAATCCGGCATATTCTGTCCTGGGAAAGTCTTCCAATTCCAATTGATATAATCAATATAATCCAGAGCAGACATGCTTTGACCAACCTAATATTGTCAATCACTCAATAAACTTCCTTCCCAGAAATTGTGTCAAGTTGATAGTAAAATCTAGCCATCACACTTGGCTTTTATTATCCTTTTATTTATTTTTCTTTTTATTATTAAAATATATTAGTTTTATGGATAATGTGCATCATTGTGGCATATTGTGTTTCTTCTTTGGACAATTGTTTAGCCCATTTTGCTACTTATTGACTGGATTATTTGTTCTCAAATACATATTTGTAGAGTTTTCATATATGCTGGATCTAAACTATTTGTCGATACATAGCTGGGAAATTTTTTCTTCCATTATGTAGTCTGTATATTTACTTTCTTACCTGTTTATTTTGCTGTTAATTTTACCTTTTTAAATTTGGAATTATTTATTCAACAAACAGATATGGTTGGTATATTAAATATAGGAATTTTAATTTTGAAGTAGATGTTTATTTATAATAAAATGCTATCACTTTACCCCCAAATAACTATGTTTCAATAGAAAAATGTAATAAACCAAGAGTCAATGTTAAAAGAAGCCAATCACAAAGGAGGATGTGTAAATGAATAAAACATTAAAAATTTTCAGTTGAATTGTGGTGACACACACCCTTAATCCCAACACTCAGGAGGCAGAGTCAGGTGAATATCTATGAGTCCAAGGCAATCCTGGTCTACAAGAGCTAATTCTAGGACATATAAGACTATTACACAGAAAATCCCTGTCTCAAAAGATAAAAAAATCAAAAAACAAATGAAAAACCTAAAAGGAAAAAAGATTATTTTTTTTGTGTGTTGTACAGGTGAGGGTAGGGGGTAAAATAATTGAAAAAGCTTAACCATTCTTTTTAGAACATTTGCCTTTCTAAAGAAATACATAAATTGGGTACAATAGGACTGTATCTTTTTCAGAAAAAAACTTAATTTATGAATCATATTTCTGAGTTTTTTTTCATTATTTTTCCATATTTTCTTTTTTTCCCCTTGGTTTTTTGAGACAGAATTTCTCTTTAGCTTTGAAGTCAGTTCTGCAACTCACTCTATAGACCAGGCTGGTTGAACTCACAGATATCCGCTCTGCCTCCCAAGTGCTGGGATTAATGGCATGCATAATAGCTGCCTTGTTTGTTTGAACATTTCTTAATTAGGTATATATCTACATTGATATTTCCAATTCACAAGGGTTCAAGTATAGACAATTAAGAAATCAGAGCAAACGTGATAATTTTAACAAAGTAAAGTAACATATTTTCATTGTCTTTTAATAGTATTTGAATCTCCAATTTTATGAATAGAAAAAACTAGTTATTTAAACATTTTTCCCATTACGATTTTGTTTCTCCCCAATAAATAGTGTGCTCAAATGCAACAAATTAGGTTCAGTGTCATTTGTCAATCCTGCTATTTTTCTGAGATATTAAAATATTTTCCAGGATGTAGCAGCAGGCCGCTTGTTCATCCTGGCCAACCAGAACCAAAATAACCACACAGAAACTACATTATTTAAAACACTGCTTAGCCCATTATCTCTAGTTTCTTATTGGCTAACTCTTACATCATAATTTAACCCATTTCTAGTAATCTGTACATCGCCATGTGGCTATGACTTACTAGCAAGATTTCAACTGGCATCTGTCCCAGGCGGAGCTACATGGTGTCTCTCTGACTCTGCCCTTCTTTCTCCCAGAGTTCAGTTTAGTTTTCTCTGCCTAGCTCTGTTCCCCTATAGCTCTGTTATAGGCCCAAAGCAGTTCTTTTATTTATCAATAGTATTCACGCATACAGAGAGAAACCCCACATCACCAGGAAGTCTTTACAGACACACCTATTCCTTAATGTATTTGCCTTGCAGTTTCAAAGTTCTAGATTGTACATATAAGCAATTTTATCCATTTCCAGTTTATTTTTTGGAAAGTGTAGTGAGTCACTGAGACAGTTTTCCATACTTGTAAATGTGGGCATTTAGATTTTAAGTACAGTTTTTAAAGAGACTGTGTTTTCTCCAAAGTATAAAGGACTACAATGGTGGTTATTTCTGGAGCCTCTATAATATTCTATTCCTGTGCGCATTACATCAAGTCAAGACCCCAGGTGAATGGATTAACACATGCACACTGGTGCTTATATTCTTTTCTGTACTCATATACAGCCCAGGCCCATTGCCCAGGAGATGGAGTCACTGCTGTGGGGCTCCTTTAGCCAATAGCCTTTAAGATATCAGTGCACTTGGGCATGAACTCATACTATAAATGCAGCTATAAAGTGTGTGTTAGTTCTCTTGCTTTCAGCTCTCACTTCTGACTGCTAGACTCTGTTCCTTTTCTCCATTCATGCAGAAGACTGTGATCTAAGACAGTAATCTGTGAGTCTCCCTCAAATAAACAAACCTTTATTATACATAATTCTGAACTAGTGTGGGTTTATTTGTATCTTCTACCATTAAGTCAGCTCGGTAATTAAATTTAATTTCAGTTAGTAAAGTAAAGTACAATCTCCCATAGACATAGCTATAAGTCAGCCTACTCTAAACAATTCCTCAATGAGATTCCAATGACAGGTGACTTTAGCGTTTTGTTTTAGTAAAATTTATATTTTGCTATTATTCTGTAGCATAATTAGAAATAAAATATTAAGCTACTTACGGTTTTAAATTTTATACTCGGGATAGTTGTTTGAGGTCTTTTGTTTCTATGGTATGATTGCTTTTTATTCTACTTCTGAAGAAGCCATTGTAATTTTGAGGTGGATTACATTGACTATATAGACCACTTGTGGTAATATAAACATTTTAACAACACTGCCTTTACCATTCTGTGGATACTGAAACTTGTTCTGCATTATAATGTCTTTTTAAATTGCTTTTGTCAGTATTTTATAATTTTTATTTAGATATTCTCTACCTTTGTAGCTAGCCTTATGACTTACAGGTTAAAGCATAAATTGAGATCCTCTTGATCTAGGGTTCTGTAGATCTAGGTCGAGATAATAGTAATGACTAGGTCTGATTTCTTTCAGCAGCCATCAGACAATTCTGGACTTGTTAAGGTACCAGGACTGGATGGATAAGAACAGTAGATATGGACAAGGCCAAAATTAGGAATTGATACAACTCAAATTAAATCACATTCCCTTACTAAAGCAAGTCAAACTATCATTCCATAAACATGAATCTGTATACTTTACACTCAAGTGGAAGGGATACAGTGACATTGAGATGGAATGTAATAATGGTGCTCATATTTTCTAGGCAAGACTCATAAATAAAAAATAAATAAATAAATAAATGAAAATGGATATGATGACAGGAATATTCTACATTTATTTCATTTTTTTCATGTTTTTGCCCATTCCACTCTTCCCAAGTTTTAGTGAAAAAAATATGACTCAATGTTATAATTATTATTCTAGAAGATTCTTTGTTTGTGACTATCTTTAAGTGGTAGCAATAGGCTGCTTTATATCTCTGAGTTAATGAATAATTTTTTTAAAGCTTTTCCTTCATGTGATGTTCAAAGAAAGGGATGAAAGAAAAGAACATTATTCTGCATACTTATTATGTGCAATAACTTAGTTAACTTTTTAAAAATGTCTTGTCTTCTTAAACCAAGTGGAGCAACATTACTTCATGCTGTCCTTGTTTTACTCTAATATTAGCATTATGAAGCAACTACTTAATGAGGTTTTTATACAACTCAGACATTTTTCTGTGAGAAAAAAAGCATATGCCAATTTACCCTGGAACAAACAACAAAATTAATACACACATGTGTTCTGAGAAACTTAAATAAAGCCTTGTGAGAAAACTCTCAGAATTGCCTTTAGATAATTGTTTGAAATTTGTAGGTATTATTCATAGGTTCAAAATGTTAAGTATACAAAGATTGCTTCATTGGAAAATGTTAAATGTTTGTATTCTGAAGAAAGAGCAATTTCAATAATTCACTAGATTGGGTTTTAACTACCCATATGTGAAAATATAAAGCAAAATTCAAAGGCAGCACAGATGGGAGAACTGTGGTCAATGAGAGATTTATAAATGAAACACACAGTTGGATGTGATGCCCTAGGATGAAGAAATAGTTAAACATAATTCTAGATATTTCCTTGTTCACACATCAAATATCCAGGCATAAATAAATTTCATTTGTGAACACCCTTTAAAAGCTAAATATAAAGGTAGCAGGAGAGAAGTGCTACTATAGAAACCAGCACACAGAATGTTTCTGTGTCAAGTGGCTCATTGCAGCAGCAGCAGCAGCAAATTTAAGGCAACCTGGTACCAAAAAGTTGGGTGTGGTGGCTTATACCTACAATTCCAGCATCTGTGATGCTTAAGAGGGAGGAGTACATTAAATTCAAGGCCAACATGTATTGCATAGTGAATTCTAGTCTAGCCTGGTTTATATAATCAGACTCAGTTTCAGAAAGTATCTCTTGAAAAGACATAAATATGAAAATTCAATTTATAAATACATTTGTAACCTATGGTTTTATGGCTATTATTAAAATATTTATAGGCCAAAGATTTATACCTGATTTGATTTAATAATAATTTGAAAACATCTCAGTTTCATTAAATGTTGTACAAACACATTTCACTATTCTTGTATACCATGTTATGATACTTTGCTTTCATACATTATTTAAACATGTTCCTAATATTTATCATCTGGAAAAGTTTGACGTAAAGGCCAGTATGTCTTGAATTTGTTAATTGAGGTTGGTAGCACCTGGTTACTCTTGTGGCACCATTCCTTGGGCAAAGGAATGTGAACCGTATACAAGTAGAGGAGGTGAGCTGAGTGCAGTTATAATTTACCATACCACTCTATAAAAATGACTTATGAACAGAAGTTCCCTCACCAGGCTGCTTTCTGTTAGAAAGGATGGCAGTTCTCTCATAACATCGCCTACAAGATGCTTCAACTCTTTAACCATGCTTGGGGCAGGCTGTGTTGAGATAATCATTTTGTACACCATGTGAAGATGTGTCTCTGTTTAACTTCACTTTCATAAGACAACTTCTGACTGGTTTAATATAGAGTTGCACAGCCAATAGCTAAGCAAGAGAGGGTAGGTGGGACTTCTAGACAGAGAATTATCAGCCAGATGCAGAGGAAGTCAGGTATTGAGGAGAGGTAATATACTATATAACAGAACATAAATTATTATGGATGGGTTAATGTTAAGTTTTAAGAGCTACCTGGGAATGAGCCTAATCTGAGGCCAAGGTTTTATGATTAATATAAAGTCTCCATATCATTATTTGGTAGCTGACATCCAAAGAAATACCAGTTACATGGCTGATTTCCTCTATACCTCCCCCTTTGCAAACTTCTTTTTGTTAATTTTTTTATTGAAGTTGATTTTTTTCATACATATATTTGATTATGATTTCTCCTTTCCATATTCTTCCCAGTTACTTCTGACATCTCCTCTATCTGGATTCATACACTCTGTCTCTACTTTTAAAACAAGCAATAAGGTAAATCAAAGACAAACAAATCAAAATATGACAAACAACTAAGCTAGAAAAAAATAATCAAAGATAAATCATAAGAAATGCATACAGAAGCCAAGCAGCAGTGACACACTCCTTTAATCCTAGCACTTAGGAGGCAGAGGCAGGCAGATCTCTGTGAGTTCAAGGACAGCCTGGTCTACAAGAACTAGTTCCAGGTTAGTCTCCAAAGCTACACAGAGAAACTCTGTTTCAACCCCCCTCCCCCCCCCAAAAAAAAACAAAGAAAGACAGTAAAAAGAAATACATACAGGCACAGACACAGACACACACTCATAGATATCCAATTCCATATAAACCACAATCCAGAAGGAATAATATATATATGAAATTCCCCTATAAAGAAAAAAATAAAATAAATACCTTGACCTTACATTTTGAGAAAAGAGCCTCCAAACATGTGCTTGAGTTCATCTTCTGTTGGCCATCTACTGTTGAGTGTGGGGTCTGCCCTTAAGTGTGGTTTGTTTCCCCAGTAAGTCTCCCTTGGAGAAAACTAATTTTTCATTTGCAAGTAGACACCAATTTGAGTTTCTGAATTAGAGATAGGGGCATGTGTCCACTTCTACTTTCTGTTCTAGGACCCCATCTGGTACAGAACTGTGCCGACCCTGTGCATGCTACTGCAGTCTCTGTAATTTCATATATATTCTGTCCTTGTTGCAAGTATAAGGGCTTGTTTCCTTGGTGTCCTTTATCCCCTTAGGATCTTACATTTTTTTCTATTGCCTCTTTCTCAGGGTTTCCTAAGCCCTAAAGGGGAAGGATTGCATGGAGACATCTCTTTTAGAGTTAAGTGTTCAAAGGTCCCTCATTCTCTGCTTATTGTCTGACTATGAGGCTCTGTATTCTTCTGATTCAAGAAGAAGCTTCACTGATGATGGATGGCAAGGCACAGATCTATGAACACAGCAGATTCTCTGTTGGGAGTAATTTTATTGCTGCATTCTTTTATCAGAACAGTACTATTTGGTTTTCCCCTAGGTCCCTGGCCTATCTGGTCTCCAATTCTTTGCCATGCAAGGCAGCATTGAATATATGAATTCCATATCATGGAGGCTTAACTCTAATGAGATATTGATTGGCTATTCCCACAAGCTTTGTGTATATCATTGTGCTAGCGTATCTTGAAGCCACTCAAGTATTTTGAAAGTTTTATGGATGGGTTGATGTTTATGTTTTTCTTTTGGTAACATGCAAAGTACCTTCTTGTACCAAAGATGCTAGAACATAGGAATGAAGGATCTATGTAGGCATTAACTCTATATTCAAAGATTGTGCAGGTGTTGTCTTCAGCATTAGGGCCTTCCCTTCAGTTTTTGGAAAGCAACCAATAGTTTTTGCAGTATCCTAGGTTGTTTAGTGGCTACCATGAATCTTTTCGCCCATAGAGCTATATTAAATATTACTCAATCTGAGTACTGGGATTGGATAAAAGTTGCTCTCCCTTAGTGGCTGCATAAGTTGCATTCTCACCAGCAGTAGAAGATTGTCCCCCTTACTCTACATCCTTACCGTCATGAGCTGTTATATGGTTTATTGATCTTGGCCATTCTGACTGGAATAAGATGGAAAAAAAAAATCTCTAAATAGTTTCGATTTTCTTTTCCCCACTGCTGAAAAAGGATGTTGACCTTATCTTTAAGTGCTTCTCAGCCATTTGAGTTTCCTCTATTAAGAATTCTCTGTTTAGATATGAGTCCAATTTTTAATTGAATTATTTCCTTTATAGCTAGTGTTTTGATCTCTTTATATATTTTGGATGTTAGCCTCCTCTGAGTTGTATAGTAGCTAAAAATCTTTTCCCATTTTCTAGGCTGCTGCTCTGTCTGAATGATGGTGTACTTTGCCTTACAGAAGCCTTTTTCATTCATGAGATTCCATTTATTAATCATTCTTTTTAATGACTGTTAGATGGCTCAGGGATTAAAAGGCTAGGCTCACAACCAAAAATATGACTTCTCTCTTTTTTTTTTTTTCTGGCAGTAACTGTTTGAAAAGGAAACTGTGTGACCTTTATACTTTCCCTTCCAAGTCAACCTGTTTCAGGAAAATGCATTCCTTCACAGGCCCTTAGATGTTGAATTACAAAGGCTATCAGAAGATCAAAAGGAACATTTCCAATTTTCTCCATAACTTGCTACCCAGTGACCTGGACTAACTTACAATTAATAGAGACAGCCATTTTTATTGTTCCTTCCAATCCTCCAAATACTTTCTTTGCATCACATTCTTTTCTTACAGTAGCACTGAAAAACCACTTAAAAAAAAGGTATATTTTACCAGCAAATAGACTGAAATCTATGTCTAATTGGAGACTTAATATTCTTGTAGGGTAGTTCAATCAACAGCCTAAGGAATCACCTCATGGAAGACAAAGTCTGAAGAGATAAGAGGTATAATTATTATTTTAATAAAACACTATCTTTTTTCTCAGAAATCCTACCCCATACTGCTGTTTTTGGAGATTCAACCTTGTGCTTCCTCAGTCAAAAAGTGCATTTCTTTTCTTCCTTCTCTCTCTTTTCTAAGTGTGCTTTTCCTAGCACTTCAGAATTCCTCGTGCTTTTCTCTGAAGCCATTCTGCCCCTTTGTCATGCTTCCGCTTGTCTGCAGCACAGTGACCTCTGTTGCTGACATGCTTGCTACCTCCCATGACGGGGTTTTTTGCTCTTCCTCATCTATATTGTTCCATCTGGAGAACTGTGGAGATTTCCAGATTGTCTTCCCTGTTTTTCTTTCCTTAAACTTGAATAGAATTGTCCTGGATCCAGCCTTTGTCTGTTTCTGTTTTTAAGTCTAGTTATTTGTGACAAAAATCAAAAAGAAGAGACCTCAGTTTCCTTGGTAAAATTTGTTGCACCCTTGGTGAGATATCCTCTATTTTCTGCTAACACTTTGGTGATAACAAAACTTTAATAAACTGTGCAGGATTAGGGGGCAGGAAAGCATTTTCTTTTTTTTTTTTTTAATGAGGACTTCATACACAGAAATGTTATAAATGGTAATGTTCTTATATAACATTCTTAGTAAGTATGATATAGTAGTATCAAATACAAATCTTTTGGTTAAAATATAGAGTTTTATGCAGGTTGCTGCATATATCTATAGGTCAAGGGAAATTGACAAGATCTCCTGAGTAAATTGGTAGCGTGTGGGGATGAGGAGGGGGGAAAGGGAGTGGAGTGGAAAACATGAGGGATCCTGAAGGTAGAGTTGGAAGAAGGAGAGAGAGAGAGAGAGAGAGAGAGAGAGAGAGAGAGAGAGAGAGAGAGAGAGCAAGGAAAGGGATATTTTGATTGAGGGATCCTGGTACTTGGGAAATTCCCAGGTATACACAAGGATGATACCAGTTAAGAATCTAAGCAATAGTGGAATAGTGGAGAAGATTCCTTCACTGCCATTCCCCTATAATCAGATTGGTGACTACCTTAGTTGTCATCATAGCCCCTACATCCAGTAACTGATGGAAACAGATGCAGAGATCCACAGCTAAGCACTGGACCAAACTCCTGGAATCCAGTTGGAGAGAGGGTGGAGCAATAATATGAGCAAAGGGGTCAAGGCCATGATGGGAAAACACACAGAATCAGCTGACCTGAGCAAGTGGGAGCTCACAAGTGGGTGTGTCAGACTCCAGAGTGACAGCTGAGAAACATGCATATGACTGAACCAGGCCATATGAATGTGGTGACAGTTGTATGGACTGGGCAATCTGTGGGGCCACAAGCAGTGGAATCAGTATATATCCCTAGTAGATGAATTGAATTTTTGAAGCCCATTCCCTATGGAATTCTCTATCTTGCTCAGCCTAGATACAGGAGGAAGACTGTGGTCCTGCCTCAAGTGATGTGACAGACTTTGTTGACTCTTCATGCTAGGCTTCACCCTCTCTGGTGAGTGGATGGAGGACAAGGTAGGGGAGGGAGAAGGAACTGTAAAATAAGATTGTTTAAAAAATAAAAATAAAATAAAAAATTAGAGTATTATGCATACTACCAAGATGCACATATTTATAGGTCAAGACTTAGGATATAGTAAGAAATTATGCTGGCTTAGTAAGGAATTATTCTGTTCTAGCAAAGCAGCAATCGTAGCTGTTCATGACCTCTAATATTCATGGCCTCACTATACTAGCCAGAAATTCAGTAACAAGTAGAAGAAGGATACAGACAACAATGGTGATTAAGCCAATTGCAAGTGCATGAGTTTTTATTTCCAGGTTACCAAGAGTAGGCTCATGCTTCCAGCTTGCTGGTGCTGAAACTCAGAGATAATGCATTTAGGAAGGCAAAAATCGCAAAACCACAATTCACACCAAAATCAGATGAGGGTCAGGGTAACCTTGAAACACTTGGTCCTGGAAGAGCATAGTAATTATTTCAAACCTAACATCACAATTATTTTTGATTTATACCTTCTTCAGTTATTTTAGCTTAATTAGTTTCTGTAACACATTTGGGCCACGGTAAAGGCCAAGACAGTCTCAAAAGTGTTGCCAATGCATACGTGGCTGAGAACTAAGTAAACACCAGACGGAGTCAGAACAAGATGGCACTAACTTTTTCATTTTAGCATGATTTATCTCCTGATGAATGAGCCTTAACTCCGATTAGACTGTTGCTGGTTTTCATGGATGTCCATGCCACCTATTGCACCTTACTGGATATGTTGCCACGCTGATCATTTTTGTGGTTTATAGATTTTACAGCTGGATAGGACTGTTCAGTTGCTTCTTTGCTTGGGAGTTTACAGACTATTTTCTATATCATAGAGGCTAGACCTCAGAAAGGAAGCATTAAGGACAGATCTAATTCAAATCATGTGAGTCTTGTGTTCTAAGTTTGTAGTTTCTTCTGTTATAGGGAACCAAGTCCATTACAGCAAATGAAGACTACCAGAGAAAACCACAATTGGACACATTGTAGAGATCAGCAAATTGCATCAATTCAAGTACCAATGGCTACATCTGTATCACAGCTCTTGTATCTATGGCTCAGGGAACACTGAAGAAGAGGATACGGGAATACCAGAGCATCTGCAGGAAACAGTCTGACTTAGAATATTCATGTACAATATGGTATTAACTGTTAAGTAAATGTTAATCAAGCTGCAATCCACAGACCCAGAGAGGTTAGGTAAAGAGGAGGGCTCTCAGAAGACACTTGGATCGCTCTGAGAAGGAGGAAATAGAAGAGATTTTGCTGGTAGACTGGGAAATGTTGGGAACTGAAGGCAAGGGGTCAGGTGTGGGGAGGGGATAGAGGAGAGAGTTTGGAGAGAGACAGCTGAAATTGTGGGGCATTTAGGGTAGGATGTAGAGGCCTAGTGCAGTAGAAACTTATTGATATCTATGAGGGTATCCCTAGTGTAGACTGTTATTAATGGAAATACACGAGTCTCACATGGCCTTCTTTCATAGCCAGGTAAGGTTTCTAGTGAAGGTACTGGGTTGCATTTGGCTGAGCTGTTGGACAAGGAGGTACCATGGAGATCCCTAAACAGCCTGGGCTGATGCTAAAACAGAGGTTTGCTCTCTGAAAACTGACAGTGATGTCCTATTGCTGAGGACAATATCCACATAGCTCACTGAATGTAGAGTGGTTGAGCTGATGCCTGTATGTATCACCACTACATTCTAGTCTGTTTGGCATGGGAAGATACTCTGCAGGCTATGGAAAGAGAAACATGAACACCAGCCCATCCACAAAAACTTTTACCTATATCCTGTCCTTCATGCAAGATGTACTATGATAGTAGTGCCACAGAACTTGTGAGAGTAGCTAACCAATGTTTGGTCTACTTGAGACATGCTACAGGACAATGAGCTCATGCCTTATATTGCATAGATAGCCAAGAACCAGAGACTGGATTTTTCAGATAGCTAGGGTAGAGCCGAACACTACTGGAATAAATCAGCAAAATAATTTCTAATGATATTCTGCTATACTTCTATATCAGTGACTTGGCTGGTCATCTTCAGAGAGGCTTCCTCTGGCAGCAAATGTCCTGTCTCTTTGCCTGCTATTCTGCTTATGAGTTTTCTGTCTTGCCTTCACATTGATCATCCCTTCCATCATGTTTCCTGGTCTTTTGTTTAAAACAGAGCTTCCTGTTCTTAGAGTTCTTACTCATCTCAAATAGTGCCTGAATTTTAGCAGTGTTTTCTGTTAAGTTTCAGAGTGTTCTTATTCTCAATCAAAGAAACTGTTGTTTTATCTGAGTTCATTTCAGCACATGGAGACCCTGGGAGTCCATTTCCTCATTTCCTTTCTTCCTGCTGCTTCTTTCTCAAGTGAACTGTGTCTTGTAAATTAATTATCTTTGATTTTGAATCAAACTCCAGTTTTGAAAAGTGCTTGTAGATGTGATTTCAGAACACGCATGATGTTATCTTTCTCTACACAGGATGCCCATTTTTTAAAGATTGATATTAATGAGTGTTAGTAATTTGGAATCACAGTAAATCTCTCTCGGGTATTTGGCATTTTATAGCCTTTCAAGCAAAAGAAAAAAATCCCTGTGAAAAATAATTTTTTGTCTTCTATTATTCCTATGGTCCAACTGTCCTTTCCTTAATTAAAACAGACTCCATTCTGATGGGCTGTTGGCTACTTCTGTGTCCTTGTAGCTCTATGGAGTGTCACTGCTGGGCTTCATCTTTTAAATTAAATCCCAACTTCTAAAATGTCCTTCGAGTTTCATAAAATTTATGACAGTCTTCTTTCAATTTAGTTCTTCTCCTAGACAGCAATTTGCCAACATTTACTCTTTTGATGGGTCTAATAGGATATTTTATGTTTTACTCAGGTTTTTTTGTTTGCCTATAGTAGGAGAATTTGCCTCCATTATTAAAATTAGAGTAATATATTTCTTTTATCTATTTATTTTTTCCAAGTTTATATTTTAATCAAACTATTTTGAATATAAAACAAAGATGAAAACACTGTGACATTAAAATGATCTTATTTAAATATTTTTTGGAGGTTGGAGTGATATCATATTCGTTAAAACAGCCTTCTGCTTTTCCAGTGGATCTGAGTTTAGTTCCATACACCAATACCAGGCTACTCACAACTATTTATGACTCTAGTTTCATGAGATTGACGTTCTCTTCTAGCCTCTATGAGTACCCACACAGAGAGAGACTTTTAAAAATCAAAAATAGAATGTTTTAATTGTGTTTGTATATGTTTAGGTGATGTATAGGTATATGTATATGTGTGTTTGCATGCAAGTGTTCATTTGAAAGACACTGCCATCCAGTGACTTTGTTGGTAACTATTATTTTGTTTACTAAATCAGTATTTTTCACTGAATACAGAGATTATTGATTCAGCTAGTGTAGCTAGGAAGCTTGTCCAGAGGATTTCCAACCACCACAGGCTGCTGTGCCCACCCACATATACCCACTCATTTTTGTGTGTAGAGAGAATAAGTGGTCGATTTCTGTTATAAATTCTTTGTGTTCTTTCTTTCAGTGTTGGGTATTGAAGCTGGGAACTAAGCAGGCTTTACCACACTCTAATGCTGGGGCATTAGAATAAGTCCTTAGCATTTAATGATAAAAAATATTTCAAGAAAAAAATCTGAGTTTTTAATTTGTCAAAGAAAACACCTAGAGGTACCTAAATGCTGTATTTTCATTCCTTAATTTAAGCATTGCAAATACCTGCTCTCTGATGTAGCAACCTTCAGACACACGTGTTCAATTTTTTTCTAGCTTGTGCACAGCTGTCCCTTCCAGAATCATGAATTTTCCAGCTTGTGAGAAGAAAACATGCTCATTTTTATCTTATTTGAAAAGTTCCTATAGATAGTCTATGTTTTATCAGAAGAAAACAGAATATGCTTCTATTTCTTCATCATCATCTGTGTGGATACAACAGTAGGAAACCAAACAAGGCACACCTCTGGCCCTTGACTTTCCCAATTTCCGCAGGCAAAAGCTTTCAATCTAAGGAAAAGTCATCAGAACTGATAGTTGATCTAACCTGAGGAGCTCTTTTGCAGGATGAGCTGTTGTGTCTAATCATGAGGCAAGGGAACTCTGGCTCGATGCAGCCTACATTTTGTGAGGACTGTGACAATTTCACTTTGATCAGTTGTTGCCCATTGCTAAGACTAGTGATTTATACTCAAAGTGTGGCGCACAGAGCAAAGGTCATTATCTCAATTTTGTGGTTGGTGACATTATTGCTATATGTTACATTTTCAATATCTAAGAAAATGCATTGTTTGGTCTCATGCTCAATGCAACGTTGGTTTTAAAATCATCTGAAGGCTTTCGGATGAGAGAGGGCAGGGCAGAACAGAAGGGGAGAGAAAGGGGAAGAAAATGCTATAGTGACAATAATAAATGTGTGTGCTTAGAGAGTGCACATTGAATTCTAAAGAATTATTTTCTTTAGTTTTTAGGCAGCATGGTCTAAGAATTCCTGAGGTTGTTTTCGTTTGTTGTTTGTTTGTTTGTTTTTAACTAGGAGCCTGGAATTGCTTCATAATCTCCATCAAAAATATCCATCATTAATTATTCTGACAATGGACTGTCTATCTGTTTTTTTTTCTCCTAACAAAAGATAACTATGATGCTGAATAACCTCCGTGGTGAGGACTTATGACAACACATCACGCCTTCAGGATGCTTTCTCTTTCCATATTCGAAAAGTTCATATGGACCTTTGCAGCCTTTTCCAAAATAGCATGAACCGTGTCTCTTCCTTTTGTCTCTTTATTTTTAAATGCCTAAAGTATAATGCTGTTTATCAGAATATCCATAACAGAAAATACTTTATTGAATTGTTAGAAAGATGCCAACAATGGAAGTTGAGGGCATTTATTTCTATTGAAGTACAGGGTCACTTTGATGATTCAATTTGAAGATGGCAAAGCCTTTGGACAGGCTTGACCACTGTACAGACTTAACATTTGAACTTTAAAAAATAAAAAAAGGGCCAGAAAAGTTTGAGTCAGAAAAGAAGATATGTGAAGAACTGTACATAAGAAAATAGGCAAAGACTTGTCTTTCATTCGGATTGAATACTGGGTATTTTGTTGCTAATATTCCAACCTCACACATAATATTGTGAATTTTGAAAAGAATCAGATGTCCTTCTGTTTGTTAGACTAGAGAGCTATTTTTGTTGTGCCTAGATGTCAGTAGTTTGTCTCTCTCACTGAATGTTTCACATGTTAATACCATCTGTGACATGAATAACAAGAGTGTCATTAGCAAATTTGGAAATGGAAAACTTTATGACTTAATATAGAGAATATAAATTGGGAGATCATCCAGTAAATTTATAAAGCTGCATTACATTGCATTTTGTTTTCAGTAGAAGAAAAAGTATTCTGCATGATGAATGTTTAGCCAGTTAACCCCTTGATCATCTGCTGACATATGCTCTTTTACCTCTTGAACCAAGACCATTGAAAGGTTGTCCACCTACTTAGGTTTAATACTGTTGTTGATTCATACACACATAGAATAGATGGTGACAAATAATCATGTAGTCTCACATCTAATCATCATGACTTACATTATTCCCTGGGAGGATGAATTAATGTTCTTGGAACACATTTCACATGCAAGGAGGTTTACATTTGCTCCTACACTCATAGAAGACCAGAGAAGAACACATTTTATAAATAAGAAGATTGACATTAAGGGAAATTATGAGGCTGATATGGAATAATTTAGATTGTCTCTTGCAAGCTATACTTTAATCTTGTACTACATGAAATCATTAGGTATTTAGTCCTTATTCAGTGTTGGAAGATCAAATCATAAGATTTATGAAAGCAATAATGAAATTACACGTGAATACATTATTGTCCCACAGACAATACTAAGGCTACTATCTAAGGAAGGTAATCTCATGTGATTGTATACACATCTCACCATGTAGTCTTGGCTATCTTTGAGTGTGAAGGCATTTTAGGCAAAAGAAAAATAGAACAGAACTGAGAGATGCAGCAGAGACTCATTTTATGGATTTAATTTAAAGTTCTGTTTATTTGGCCATATAACCTAGAATTAAAAAGTACACATGCATAATAAATGCTGATCTAAACATGAGGGTATGTCATGACTAAGGAACACCCCTCATTTTTAATCACTAAATATACTGCACCTCTAAACAGCCTAACAACCAACCCCTTGAACAGATTAAGTCACATTTAAGATTTAATGGAAAGAGTTAATGCATGAAACATTTGAACTTAAAAAAATTTAAAAGCTCATACCATAAACTCCAGACATAGTATTTGGGAAAATTAAACTGGAGTAAGTCCTTCCTGAAGACTAGTTCTTGTAATATCCAATGGTGGAAATAAAAGGTGCCTAGGTAGAAAAACATCTACCTAGCTCTGAAATATATGGACCAAAGCCATTAGCAACCAATATATCCCTAAAGGGGCAACAGTGACACTTGTGTCTCAGAGGAAACCAATAATGGTCTAATTGTACTTAAGATCCATTCAAGAGTAGAGAGCTGGGGCTGGAGCTCTTCCAAAGGTCTTGAGTTCAATTCCCAGCAACCACATGGTGGCTCACAACCA
>NC_022027.1:26277280-26292223 GCF_000317375.1 Microtus ochrogaster
CCTCCTCCTCCTCCTCTTCCTCCTCCTCCTCCTCTTCCTCCTCTTCCTCCTCTTCCTCCTCCTTCTCTCTCTCTCTCTCTTTCTCTCTTTCCCTTTCTCTTATTTTTTCATGTAGGGTATTTCTTTGTTCCTTACAATGACACAATTCACACTGGTGAATTTTAGTGCTACAAATACAATTTTGCTATACACTAGCCTTTTTACTGAACACAGGAAACTCCCAGGAGTTACCACTGCTTTCATTCTGACATGAAAACAAAGTGGATCTTTGCTTTCATGACAGAATGAGCAAAAGACTAAAATTAGATTGTTTTGTTTTTTGGATTTTGGATTTTTTCCACTTATTCCTTTCAGCTTGAGTTTTCTTTCTTTTTCTTTTTCCTTTTTTGAAACATAATGCAGCTTAGACACAGAAAAAAATACAGTAAAAGTAACTACTTAGTTCAGAGTGGGAGGAAATTTCGTGAAATCCCTAATGAGTTATGACACACATCTCTTCTCACAAACTACTGTAGTCATAGTAATATCTTCAGAATTAAAAATGCTGGAAGGTTACATGTGGTAGATTTATGTATGTGACTAGGCCTCAGTCCCATCAGAAGAACTCAGACTGGGATCTAGCTGCTAGGTCCACTCTGATCTTATGATATACTAGTTAGGAGTCCTTTGTCTTATCACGTCAGCTCTCAGCAACAGGCATCATTTTAGTTTATTTAGACGCCAGATTTCATTTAAACTCCACTGCAACTTTACAAGGATGTTATCATTCTCGGTGTGCATATAAAAGGATGTTGTGCTTTCAAGAGATAAAACTTACGTTGATTTATGCCTCTACCTGGTAACAAAGGTGAAATTGAACTCCATCAGTCTAAGGTTAAGCACTTTCAATATAGCCTACTATCATGTCAAGTGACTAATTGAACTCTTAGTCAAAATACTTTCAATTATTTTTAATGCCTTTTAAAGTAGACTTAGTTTTTTTAAGGTTGTAAACCTTATAGAAAATTTGAAAATGCAGAGAATGAGTTATCATATATCCCAAGATCTGTTATCCTTATTATTAAAACCTTACATATATTCTGTTTATTAAAATAATGAATGAATGGCTCAATATTATCAATTAAATTCATTAAAATGTGCTTACTTTTATTTTCTTTCTGTCCTAGATTGCTACCTAGAGATCATATTATATCTAGTTGTATTGTCTCCTGAAGCCTTTCTACATTAGGAAGCTTTCTCAAACTAATGTTGTTGTCACTATTTTGTTGATTTTGACCAGTAGAGTTAGGCAATTTGTAGGATTATATTGTAATCTTTTCAAGTTTGACTTTCTGTTATTTTAATTGAGACTGTGGTTTCAAGGGAGGAAGTCCAAAGGAAAAAGTGCTTTTTTTGTGTGTGATTTTTAAATGAAATATCAATAGTAGTAGTTTGGTGTAGTGAATATTAGTGATAGGATTCTGTCCTGTTTATTTCCATAATCTATGAGCTTGTGTGTAGAAAATAATATGCTTTCTTTGGCATATTTTAAATATTTATCCATGGTCTTTACTTGATAGAGACATTACACACTAAGAGTATTACTTCAATTTAGAGGAAGGATTAGAGAGAGAAAGTGAGGGGAGAGACATCTGTAATTGGGAGCATTTGTGGATTGGTGTGAAAACCTAATGCACTGGGAACTTCCTAGAATCTGTAAGGGTGATCCTAATAAGGACTCATAATAATGGAGCATATGGAGTCTGAACTGGCCATCTTATGTAGATAAACAAGGCTTCCAGTGATGGGACTGAGTTGCATTTGGAATAGTTGTTGGCCAAGAGGTCCTGTGCAGATACCTCAACAACCCAGGCTGATTCTAGGACAGAATCCTACTTTCTGTAAACTAACAGCTGGACTCCACAGCTGAGGACAACTTCCACACAGCTCATTGAACTTAGAAAGGTCCAGCTGGTGCCTGCGTGGAGACTTCATCCCTACACTCTAATCTATAAGGTTCAAGAAGGACTTGGCAAGCTGGACACCAAACCATACACAAAGCCATCAATCTACAATCTGTCCTGCCTACAAGATGTTCTAGGAAAATAGTAATTCAGAACTTATGGGAGTGGCCAACCAATGTTTGGTTTGACTTGAGGCCCAGGCCATAGGAGGGAACCCATGACTGACACTTCTTGGATGGCCAAGAAGTGGGATAGCCCAGGGATCCAGACTAGAATCAAACATAGCTGGTCAAAACAAACAAACAAACAAACAAACAAACAAACACCACAATGAAGTTATTCCTAATGATATTCTGCTATACTTATAGATTGGAGCCATGTCCAGTCATTATCAGAGAGTCTTTCCCAGACAGTAGATGGAAGTAGATGCAGAGAACTCAACCAGACATTATGGAGAAAGAGAGTCTAAATTGGAGGTCTCCATCTAGTCCCTCCCCAGGAGCCTGGAGAACTCTGTGGAAGATGGAGAGGAAAGATTGTGGGAGTCAGAAGGGTTAGAGGATACCATGAGAACACAGCCCACCTAATTAATTAAACAGGTCTCAAATAGGTTCTTAGAGACTGAAGGAACAAGCACAGGACTTACAGGGGTCTGCAACAGGTCCTCTGCATACATGTTACAGCTGTAAGTTTAGAGTTTCTCTGTGACTCCTGAAAGTGGGAACAGGTGTATTTCTATAACTCTTTTGCAAGCTCCTGGTACTCTTTTCTTCCTATTATATTGCCTTATATAAGTTCTAGATGTATTAGAACTTTTGCTTTGTCTCATTGTATCTGATGGCCACTGTATCTTGAATGCCTGCTCTTTTCCAAAGAGGAAATAGAGGATATGGTGGTTTTAAAGAAAATGGCTCCCAAAGGGAGTGACATCATTAGGTGGTATGACTTGTTGGAGTAGGTCTGGTCTTGTTGAAGGAAGTGAGTCACTGTGGAGGCTGGCTTTTGGGTCTCATATATACCCAAGATACTGCCCTGTGTCTCATCCCACTTCCTTTTGCATACAAGACGTAGAGCTCTCAGTCTACTTCCTTTGACCTGCATATCAGCATGTAACAGCTTCTTCTCCAACACTATGTCTGCAGGCATGCTTCCATGTTCCCTGCCATGATGACAACGGACTAAACTTCTGAAACTATAAGCTGCCACTGCAATGAAATATTTTCCTTTTTAAGAGTTGCATGGTGATGGTGTTTCTTCACAACAGTAGAAAGCCTGACTAACACAGAAAGGGAGTTGATCTGAGGGAGAGCAGAAGGGGGGAGAGTTAGGAGAGGAGAGGAAGGGGAAACTATAATCAGGAGGTATTATATGAGATAAGAATTCATTTCAATATAAATAATAAGACAAAACCAGTAGGTTTATAGGCAAATTTAAAAAAAAAATATTGTAAATAAAATAAACATTGTGTTTGGAGAAAAATCATTATTCATGAAGATACATTTCACCAAAGTCATGTTCAGTTTTCTCCAGTAAAATCATGTGAAATTAAATGTACTTAGCACCACCTAAAACATTATTCAAGATTTTTGTACATCATAGAATGCTGAAAGCACCTAGTAGCCTAAAAGCATTGCCCACTAAAGTTCATTATAGCTTTCTTCTACATCATTTTCCTTTTTCTGATTCTGCACACAACTGAAACACATTTCTTAAATAGGAATGGCTATAAGTTAAATCATTGTTGGTGGAGTGTGCATTGAAATTGGGTGGAGTGTACTGAGACAAAGGTTTTAGGTGCAGAGAGGAGAGGTCTCCTTTCTACGATGTTCTTGTTCCACGTGGTGAATGAAGATGCTAAACACTGAAGGGTGAAGAACCGTAGAGTGATAGGATCATCTGATCACCGAAATTGGTTCCTGTAAGAAAGAAACGTACTCATCAGAAACATCGGCTTTGAGAGATTGTAGAAAAACATATTTGTGTTGTATGGACATGACTGCTCATGTTAGAGTTTCTTTATCAGCTTATCTGACAGCTAATACCAAGTACTGGTTCTCATTTATTCTGTTGTGTGAAGAAATGAAGATTTTCTAGAAAAGATGAGAGGTTAACAGATTGAATTTGAACCCAAACCCCATTAAAGACTGACTAATGATCACTACCCTAAATCTGGGAAACACCTACCTCATGCTCCCTCCCTTTCAATTTCTTAATCACTATTGTAGAAAAAAATAATAGTACCCTTTTCAGAAATGATATTAAGCAGTCATGTCTCAATAATTCTAGCAATGTTATGAATAATAATAGTATGTTAAGAGATATTGAGAATATATTAGGCATAAAAAATGTAACCCAAATGTTGTAGTATTTGTAACAGATTAAAAAATATATATTCCTTTCTGAGGAGCAGGATGAAAGTTTTTGGCATAGTCTTAATTATTTTAAAGGATCAACTCTATTTAATACTTCATTTTGGGCATTTCTAAGCTAACCAAATATTTTATTTGCCACATGAATAAATTGAAAAGTCATATTCACCATTCATGTCATATTTTGAACCCCAAGCTACATTAATAGGGCTAGCCATGAAAAAAAAATCTTTTGAATCAATATCATCTACATAACAAAATATAAAGGAGTTGTAAATAATGAAGAATGGCATAAAAGTACTAATAAAATGATATTTAAACTTTTTCCTCTATGTAAGAGAGCACATTTTCAGCATGAAAAAAATGCAGCAACTGTAGAAAATTACATATTTTTATCTTGAATTCAACTATTGGGAATTTAGCACTTTAGTCTTCAAAAGTAAAGAATAAGCTATTCTCACCATAAAATATGCTGTGGAAAGTCAGCTGTAAAGATACCTTTTTCCTAAAAGAAACATAATAAGCAAAATTACTTTGAAATAATCTGCATTTTATTCATAGATAAAATTATTACAAATTCACTTACACCACAGATTTTTCTTTAAAGAAAATCTGTACATGCTTATACTCATGATTCATTTAACAATCATTTAATTACAGATAATGCATGGCAAGAAATCAAAGTATTCATCTTGCAGATAAAATGTGCGTTATAACAAAGCAAACCAGTTGTAAAACTTTGATCAGTGATTCCATACATAGAGATTTTTTTAAAGCTTCTGTTTCATTTCCATTCTGTCATTCTAGTCTCTCTGTATAATCATGATAGAACAAATAGATACAAATATTTGATGGGTTGTTCTGATGAACTTCAGGATTCTTGAAGCCCAGGGGCCACCATCTATTGGACTTGATCTGCTTCATCCTCCTATTATTCACTGAGTTTTTCTCATCTCCATTAGCAAAAATTCTTCATTACTCACATATGAATACACACGCACACACACATACACACACACACGCCCCACTGGGTTTCCATTTTTTTGTTATTGCTACAGTCTACGGTCACACATTTTCACTTTGGTTTGTGTGCTGGCCTTTCAAGATACAGCTCACTGCCTGGTTTTCTGTCAGATCAGCGTTTACCTTTAATTTTAGTCCTAAATTTGTGTTCTTTTCTTAGAAGTGTTTTTCACATCGGTCCTGAAGCTTAACATGGATGAAGGGATCATAAGAGTTTTATATTCACCTACTGTTCTTGTTTGGTTTAATTATATTCTTGTCAGTGTTCCAGAAAAATTATGTATAAAATAGGCGCTGTAACCCAGATACATCAAAGGCTCCCAGCAAATTAAACCTCTTGCCCACACTCTAGTGCAATACCCTTTGACACTGACTTTGTAGACACTTAATAAGAGATAGTAAAATCAGGTTTTCCAAATTTGGAAGTCAATACTGCAATGTAAGAGCCATATTTTATTCTGCTGTAATTGCACAGGGAAGACAAATGATAAATACCAAGTTCACAGAACCAGTGAACTGTCGTTTGTAGGAGGAATGCAACTGGGGACCAGGCAGCTATGTTAGTCAAATAAGCAACCAGAGGGAAGCTCTAGGCACTGTCCTGTTGAACCCATCTCAACTTGAGAAACTGTCATTTTGTGTATTAATAAACCACATTTCAGCATAAATAACATTGAATAGTTGAATCACAACTAAAAAATAGCAATAAGTGATTGATACTGTATTTTAAAATGAGCAGATCAGTATTTCAGAAACCATAATTATGCTTTACTAGACCTTATCATTAAAAAATGTTAGGCACTTATGGGAAAATGATTTTTCACATTATTTCACAAACTTAAAAAAAATTCCTAATTTCACAAAAGCAGATTTTTTAAAAAACAGATTATCTAAGGTATTTTATAGGGATTCTCAAGCGATTTTTATACATCAAATGGAAATGTATGATATGGGTGACGTACATAAATAATAAGGTTCATTGCTCTATAACCAAATACTTTTATTTAAATGTGTTTTACTCTAAATTAAGAACAACCGTATATGATCCTCATTTTGGTGATATATAAAGTTAATCCTTGGAGCATTCTAACAGATCTTTCCATCTGTATTTAAGGTGACCAATATAGACAAAACACATAATCTCTCTGTATGAAATGTGTAGATGTTACTACAGTAAATATTTTGTCTTAGTGTATCACAACTCTGAAATGATGACACAGGCTGTGGTAATGATCCGATCTGGCAGGGGAAGAGCTAATGAGATGTGAAACATAGGAAAATCCCATACGGCTTTAGGAGATGCTGCTTAGGAGCTGAATCACATATATTCCTCTAAGCATCAGTTTTAATCCACAGTGGGATAATTTCTGAGCCAGTGAATATTATATTTTTAGAAGCATTGATTTGAAGCCAGAATGAAAGGTAAGAGTTAATTTTCTCTCTTGACTCTATTTGTCAGATGTTATCCAGTGTTGCAGTTAAATGTGATGAATATTATACTAAACATTTGACTTATATAGTTCATTATCATTTAAAGTTGCAAGTATTTGAAGTTTCCTTTAACTTGTTCACTAGTAATTACTGCATTATTCATAAAGACATATCACAAGGTAATATACATCTTTTAGACACCCACCATTTACCATCAACAAAATTTCTATTTGCATTTTGTTTCATATAAAGAGAAAGAGTTTGTGTGAAGCAAAGAAGTCAGTTAGCTGGATGGTGGTGGTGCACACCTTTAATCCCAGCACTCAGGAGGCAGAAGCAGGTGGATTTCAGTGAGTTTCAAGGACAGACTGCTCTACAGAGCAAGCTCCAGGACAGACTCTAAACTTACACAGAGAAACCCTTTTCATGAAAAATAACAATGAAAACAAAAGCCAAATATGAAATACAAAAAAAGAAAGAAAGAAAGAAAAAAACTCAAAGTTGTTTGTTCTACATAAAACCGATTTGTTGGGTTGGTTTAAAGACCCTGTACTAAGACACAGTACAGCAAGTGGTTTATAGTCTGCAACTAACTGAAATAATCATGAAATGAATAAAATGAGGGCATTCTTAGTTTTGTAGCTGTCTTGGGCATTGTTAACTCTCTGGAGAAATATAGAATCATCTGTCTTTGAAGATACCCACGAATTTAAAAAGATGTGGCCTTGCTGAACATTTGAAATCCCTTTAAAGCACGGCGATTGTATGTCTATGATGGTAATTAGCATTTCATAAGAGTGCAGTCAGCATCCTCTAACATAGAGTGGTCCCCCTAGGTGTTATCCCAGATACATATTATTCCAATTGCATGGAGAAATGTGCAGCAATCCACCCGAGTTGCGCTCAATGAGGCTGAGAGAAAACATTTTCATCTGTGTATGGAGAGCACTGAAATGTAGCAAAATATTACAGAGCTCAAAACTAAGTTTGATCCTTTGAAGACCTGAGCTTGTAACAAATATCAAAATAAAGGCACCTGCATCAGAACCCCTGGGATTTCAGAGCAATGCAATCCCTCACTGTGAAATCCTGGCTCAACACTAGTCTCTGCTCCAAGATCTCAAAATCAATAATTAATTGCATTTTTTCATGATTTCTTTCTCTTTCATTGTGGTGTCATCTTATTTATAGATTAACTCCTCAAAGCAACAAAGCTACCATCTTCAGGTAGAACTCAACGTTCCTGAATGTAACAAGATGGACATGACTAAATCTTGTTTAGACTTCAAGAAAATCACTCTGACAGAACCTCACACATTACAGTGAAGAAACATTTGTTGTCTGGGTCACATTTGGTACCATCCAATTTTAGTTTCAATTCAGTCACATGACATATTTTACTTGTTGCTGGTAAAGATATTAATGCCCTTATTAAGAGAAAAACAGTGGAGATATTTAAATTCAAAAGTTTCATAACTATGTTGAGAACCTATGTCTTGAAGGGATCTTCATTCCCAAATCTCCTTTTAGAGTAGCATCCAAGTTAAGTTCCATCTTTAACAGCTTCATCCTCAGACTTCATAATAATTCCAATTCAGTTATCTATAAAGCAGTGTCCAGGTAATAATTATACCTATATGTTTACCAAGTTCTTATTTCCCCTTATTTTCATGTACCAAAATATTTACTAGTTAGGATAAAAATTCCATTTCTTTCTAATTACTGAAGAATAAGCTTGTGCAGAGTTATTTTTGTCTTTGGAATTAATTTGATTCATAGTGAAGGGGGGCATAGTATATAAATATCTACCCAAAAGAAAATAGGAACATATTTTTCAGCATAATCAGAAGGAAAACTCAAGAGAATCTATTCATTCTGAGATATCATCTTTAAAATTACAGCCATGTGCATAAAGGCTTTAGGAAAGAAATGCTCAGGTCTGAAGTTGCAGGTCCTAAGGTCTAATTGGATTTGATTCAACCAGACTTTGGATAGTGTTTGATTTAGAGGATGACTGGATGAAAACATGCAAGGTAGTATGAATTATTATAGCAATGAGAGAACAGACATGTTTGCCAACTCAGAATTCCTGTGGCTTAAGTAGTTTTAAGTGTCAGCCAGTCAACTTAAAGTATTAATTAATTGATTGTCCAGATGTTAAATGTTGCTTTTAAATTAATACACTGCCTATTCCTCAGTAGTATCTTTGATAGGTATCCAAGGCCAAGGGAAGACAGAGTCTACATTCAGGGGGCAGCTGTAGAGCTTGTAAATGAAAGACTTCCATTACACAAAAAATGTAAAAATTTAAGATGTAATTTAGCATTTAGCAAGGAAGCAATTTTATTACACCAGCTTTTTGTAGAATTGGTAGTCATGTTCTTGTTTCAATAATAATTTAAAATCTGAGACTACTCTTTACTTCCATTTTTCTTCTGAAAAAGATACCATTTATCCATTTTGTTCTATTCCCAGGAATGACATAGTGAATGGTATTCCTACAGCAAGCAAACCTATAGACTAGCATTCTAAAAGGTTAGGATATATGCAATTTATATCCCAGGACTCATTAGACCCAAACTGGGATTTCTAAACCTAGTTTGTAATTTTTTCACAGCATAACTTGCTTCCTTTGGGGCCATATGTTATTATAAGATATATTTCTCAGTTTAAAGATGAGTAGTACAACCTATCTCCTATAATGCAGAAACTGTATGGAAGAATCAATGCATTTAATCTGGATTGGCTAGGGGCTCCATGACTAATACTAAAGCGTTGTCATTGATTTTACTTTTAGTGCACACTTTTTGGCAAATGAGTTAGGTAGGAATTGTGTGATTTTCGCAAGATAGGTACTATATAAAGAAATTAAATGCTAATAATGAATCAACTCCAAAGCATACATGCAAAACAAAGAAACAGATTTCTAAACCATCCAAAAACTCAAACCAATGTCCTACACAAGAAGTGTTTTATATCCAAGTTGTGTTCATGTACCCTGATTTCTTGCATCTTGTTACATGAACATTTGAACATTTTCATCTAACCAACACTAAAGGACAAAGAGAGCTATTCGCAGAAGGGAACCCTTTTATAGGCAATCCCTGCAAGTGAAGCAGATGATCGCTAATTGCATTCCATTGTTAGAATTCACTCCCACCTTTGCTTAAATACAAGTCAATCTAGAAACTATAATCTGGCTATTGTTTAGCAATGTGTGCAGAAAGTGCTGAAATTGAAATAGTAAAAGTCGCTGCCATGTGTAATTAACTGTGCCCTGAAAACTCCATATCTAATAGATAATGGTGGAAAGTAAAGATAACTATAGGAGAGCTAAATACTCTTTGGTTATTCACAGCTCCTAGCTTAATGTTTTGTATATAGTTGTAATTCATAAAATGAGACAATTAGTTAGGTGTTACGTTCTATACTTGAATTTATGTCACAATTCTGGAATGTTTCCAACTTCCTCTCTACTTTCCCCAATTGCTAAAGATTTCAGTTTTCAGTTTGATGGCTTTGGAGATTACATAGTAGAATAGAAAATTTATATGTGATTATGATAATCTACTAAGCCAGGGAAGTTTGGATCCTGGGATATTATAGAGAAAAGCTATTGTGAATTACAGAAAAAAAAGGTTTTTTATTCTAGAGAATTTTCATTGTAATATAGCTGCATATTATGATTATAAAACTTTTGAATATTTATAATTGAAGTCAAGAATTATCTATGTTACAGGAGAAATGCTTACATGTGTCTACATGGCTTTGTAAAAGTCACTTTACCTTGTTGTGTTTCTTTTCTACCCTTTTTATAAAAAAAAAAACCCTCCTGCCTTTTAATTCACATTCTCATTTACAGTTTTATAAAAGTTCAATACTCTATTATTTGAGCCTGTTTCTAAAAGTATGAAAGTTCCTAGATAACAATATAAAGTCGGATAAGCATTAGAAAGATTTTTTTACACAATATTTTTATTGATAATTTGGGAATTTCACATCATGAACCCAGAGCACACTCACTTCCTGTCCTCTCAGATCCACCTCCCACCCTTGGGACCCCTCCAAAAAAGAAGAAAAAGAAGCAAACAAGTAAACAAACAAAAAAACAAGCTCAATTTGTGTTGGCTGTATACTTAAGGCAACATGGAAAATTCCCAGTGGCCAAAATACCCTTAAAGAAAACTGAGTTCTTCCCTCATCCCATCTCTGCCAGAAGCCATCGGTTGTGAAGAGCTACACTTCAATATTTTTTTTTAAAAAAAGAAAAAGAGAAAAGATCTTTTTTCATTTTATAAACCTATCCCTGTTCCTACTCTCTCCCCTCCTCTTGTTCCCTCCACCTTCTTTCCTACCCCTTATCCACTCTTCAGAGAGTGTAATACACATTGCTTTGAGGGGGGACCAAGGCCCTTCCTACTGTATTTAGTCTATCAAGGTGTCCCTCAAAAAAAAGTGTGGATCCAAAAAGCCAGCACAAGCAGGAGGTATAAATCCTGGCCCCATTGGCAGTGGCCCCACAGTCTGCCCAAGCCATACAACTGTCACCCACATTTCCAAGGCCTAGTTTGGTCCTATGCTGGTTCTTTCCCTGTGAGGTTCCATTAGCTCAAGTAAGTTGTTTCAGTGATTTTCTCCATCATGGTCTTGAGATCTTTGCTCATATTCTCACTCTTCCCACTCTTGACTGGACTTTGAGAGCTCAACTCAGTACTCCTCTGTGGTTCTCTGCCTCTGTTACCATCAGTTGCTGGATGAAGATTCTATGGTTCTATAGTGACATTTAAGATAGTCATCAATCTGATTACAGGGCAAGGCCAGTTTGGGTATCTTCTCCACTATTGCTTAGAGTCTTAGCTAGAGTTATCGTTGTGGATTTTTGGAAATTTCTCTAGTGCCAGATTTCTTGCTAGCCCCATAATGTCTCTCTCAATCAAGATATCCTTTTCCTTTTTCTCCATCTCTGTCCTTTCTCCATCTTGACTATCCCATTCCCTCAAATTCTCCTACCAACTCCCCTTTCCTTTCCTCGTCTCCTTCCTCCTTCCCTTCTCCCCCTACCCCCATGATCCCAGTTCTCTCAGGAGATATTGTCTATTTCCACTTTCCAGGACACTTCAACATCTTTATCATAACTTTTAAGAGTTATCTTTGATAGTTTTCTGTCCAGGCTATTACTTTTTTGTGGAGAGGTGGGGGTTCTCCTCCATGTCTTCTAAGTCTCTCTTTCTCAACTGTGAGTTTGTCGTCACCAATAAAAAGGCAAAAGTAGGTTTCTTGTCTTTTTTGGTCAGAAGCACAGATGATGGACTTTAACATGGTATATGGTGACAGCATGGAGCATAGATATTAACAAGGTCTCCTCAATCAGCAAGTGTCACAAACTTCAGCATGGTTTCTGTTGACAGTAGAGACCACAGACATCAGAGGGTGCTGCACTGGCCATAAATACAAAATCCTTGCTCCCTGCGGCAGCACAAGCCAAGGTCATCAGCATAGCCTCATATGGCCGATGTTAATATGGCTCCAGGAGCATTAGACCCACAGACATCAACATAACCAGGCTGCGGCACTTACCACAGACATCTGCATGGTCCTTGGTGGTATCACAAGTCATTGACATCAACACAGACCCTGGCTGCAGTACAGCTGCGGACCCAGAAAACGTTCTTTATAATTATTTATCTATGAAACTTAGGGTTACAAATTCTGCTTACATGAGGTAAAGATCAAAGGGTCAAGTCCCCTTTCTAATTTCTGGACATCCAGAAAAATTTTGGCAACAATATTGTACTTTTTAAGCTAAATTTTGCCAATAATTTAAATCAAGATGTCCTAATGCCTTAATCAGAAACTTAGGATATTATTATTAACATATATCAAAACTATTGTTACTATAAATGTATCCATCATGAATATCTGCTTTATGACCAGGTTACCTTTCTGTAAGAAAACTGCTCTCTTGTTATGATAACAATAACTGCTCTAGTCCTACAACAAGCTTAGCTTATTGAGTTCCAAGCTATGAGGACATCAAGCTTTGATCCACAGCAAACATAAGCAGCATTGGCATGGTGGTGTTTCTTTGTCTTTTTTGAAAATTGATTTTTCTCTCATATAATACAATCCCAACTATAGCTTCCCCTCCCTTTACTCCTCCAAGCTGTCCTCCACTTCACCTCTTCCAGGATACATTCCCTCTCAAAGAAAAGCAGGCCTCCAAGGCACAACAAAATACAATAAGACAAGGCAAAAGCTCACACACAAAAGCTATACAAGACAATCCAAAAAGAGGAAAAGAATTCCAAATGAAGGCAAAAGAACCAGAAACGTATGTGCTCCCACAGTTAGGAGTCCCATAAAAACACAACCATAGCATATACATATATATGAGAAGACCTGGTGCAGACTCTCTTTAGTCACTGTGAACCCACTGAGCCATGCTTACTTGATTCCTTGGGCCATGTTTTCTTGGTGCCCTCCATCCCCTCTGACTCCCACAATCTTTCCACCCCATTTTGTGTAAGTAACAGTCCCAAGAAAATGCAACTTTCCTCTCTGAAGTACCCTCTTAGGTAACAGTTCTCTTTGGGCGCATCTTACTTGTGCTTGTATCTTAATTATAATATATTTCCTTCTATCCTTTTCTTTATCCCCCTCTTTTAATTATCCATACACCATTCATACTGCCCTAAATTTTTTGTTATCATGTAATTGAAATTTTACATACCAATCCCAGTTCCCACTCCTTCCTCTTCTCTGGCTCTCTTCACCTTCCCCTCCACCCACTATCTACTCCTCAGAGATGGTAAGGCTTCCATGGGGAGTCAAGTAAGTCTAGCCAATTGATTTGAAATAGGACCAAGGCTCTCCCCTACTACATCTAGCCTGAGCAAGGTGCAGAGATCCACAGCAAACCACTGGACTGAGCTCCCAAAGTCCAGTCAAAGAGAAGGAGGAGTGAGAATATGTGCATGATAGAGATACCCACTGAAACAGCTCATCTGAGCTAATGGGAGTTCATTGCCTCTGGACTGTTTGAAATTTTGTTGGAAATTCTTAGGCACACTCTGAGAATTGCGAACCTGCTGATAGGATAAGCAAATTTCCTTCCTTATCTATAGGAACTGAATCAACAATTATACACACCCCAGATAGCTTTTGTTGAAGGGACTGAAGGAGTCAGAACCAATATTCACACGTACCACACAGCAGATTTTGCTTGTCTAAAGTCATTTGGGCTTTCTCCTGGAGGAGAGCTCCATGGGAATTTTATAGCTGTTTCAGAAAACAGACTGTGTTACACAAAGGTAAATAAACAATGTAGATTGCAGATATTCTCATTCTGAAATATAATAAAAATTTCAGACCTCATCATTATGAACTCTTAGCTAAAACAATGTCTGTGCCCTGGGGAACATTAGAAAGCAAAGGAAATTGATACATGGGTATTCACAAGCTTCATGATGTGTGCCCTGTTTTCTACATTAATACATTTACAGCTTGATAATTGAAGCAAATGTCAAAAGATATTAACATGATTATATGGAAAATTATAAACATAAAATGTTCATTAATGATAAAAGGTAAGTAAATGTTTCCAGTTTGTTATATTAGAATAGATAGTGTATGAAGCAGTTAGACGTATCAGAGCTCTATATCTGAGGACCTGATTGCCTTTAAATTTTCTGAGGGAAGAAGAAAGGACAGGAAAAATTAAGCAGCCTTTTCGTGTATAAATCACATAAGTAGATATTAAATATGTCTTTTAATTCTCATAGTAATATTTATCTACCAAGCTATACCATGGAGTCTCACAAAGATGATGGCCTAACTATGACCTAAAGCAGTAGCAACAGAGATTCTGACATGATAACTCAGAGGCCTCAAACCTAAACAAAAAAACTACAGCCAATGAAGAGATTCCGAGAGGTAAACAGTCTAACTCTGGAAAGAGAATACTATTAGCTAGCTAATACCAAATTGTTAGCCTGAGAACAAACATGTAAGTGAAATTATATTGACAGAACAGGTTGTATTTATATATTTAGGAATATTGCACACACACACACACACACACACACACACACACACACACACATACACAAACTCTATGGGAGGAACATAATGCAATCTCCTCTCTGAAGTCCTTCCTTAAGTGACCTTTTCTTTTTTTT
>NC_022027.1:26293468-26320255 GCF_000317375.1 Microtus ochrogaster
TGGTCTAGTTTCTTGAGATCTTTATATATTTTGGAGATCAGACCTTTGTCAGTTGAAATACATGATGATTTAAAATATCTTTTCATTGTTTTAGAACACATATTAGGCACAAATCCTATGGTCAAGTCTAGGTAAATTAATCCAGTAGGAGGAAAAGAGTCATAAAAGCAGAGAAAAGAGTCAGAGACAGTCCTAGGCCCACTGTCAGGACTCCTACAGAAACATTATGCTAAAAGATAAAATATACTTGCACAGGACACAGTACAGCTCCATGCTAGCTCTGTACTACTTCAGTTTCTATGAGTATCTATGAGCCTGCTTAGTTATGTCTGTGCACTGTATTTTCCTGGTATCCTCAACCCCTCAGGCTCATGCAATCTTTCCTCCCATTCCCCCAGGCATCCCCTGAGCTCCAAGGGAAGGGACCCTATGAAGATCTCCAATTTTAACTCTCTCTCCATCTAATGGTTAGCTGTGGATCTCTGCAACTGCTTATATCAGTTGCCTGCAGAAGCATCTCTAATGATGATTGGGCTAGCCAATGATCCGTTAGTATATAAAAATATAATTAGTAATCATTTTTTTAATTTTTTTTTCATTCCTACGTCTCTGAACTATCCAGACTCTAGTTCCTGGTCATCCAGGCAGCATTCTGCGTGTGTTTGCTCTCAAAGTAAACCCTTCATTGGTTGACCACTCTGACTATTCTGACCTCCCTTCCCCCTTTGTCCCTACATATTCTGCAGGAGGATAGATTGTAGATCAAATTTTTGTGTCTGGGCTGGTATACCAGTCCCACCCACTGCAAGTCTTGACTGGTTACAGAAGATGGTTGACTCAGACCCTGAACCCTCTAATACTAGGGATCCTTACTTGGGTCACATTTGAAGAATCCTGGGAGTTTTTACTATACTAGATTTCCACATCACCCACCAATTACCCTTTAATTCTAGGTGTCTCTCCCCTTACTCTCTCCCTCCATCCCACTTCATTTTTCATTTTTAAATAGCACGAATGAATTCATTTGTGTTATCACATACACATGGGTGTAAAGTTCCCCACTGGAGTGTAATTAGATTACCAGAGGCCATACCTTTAAAGAAAGTCTATTCTCTCTTTAAGAAGCCAACAAGTATCAGTAGCTCTGTAGCTCCTTAGTAATTTGTGAGGACTAATGGTCTTATTTCCCATTGATGATAGAATGCTGACTAGCTTGATCTTGAATAGGATTATGCAGCAATTTGAGTTGCTGTGACTTCATGAGTACAACAGTGCTGTCACATCCATAAGACACTGGTTCACTATCACCTTAGTCTCTGGATAATACACTCTTTTCACTTCAAGAAGAGCCTCATGTGTGTTGGGTAGGGGTGGGAGTTGCTATAGATGTGATATTTGTTGTGGTGCATTCCCCTGACACTTATTCTATACACTTTGTAAGTTTTTTTTTATTAAACACCTTTCACTGTACTATGAAACTTCTCTTATTAAATCTGAAAATATCATCAATCTCTGGGATTGGAGATGTGAATTTAATATACTCTTTGATAATATGTCAATTTAGAACAATAATAGTAGAGGGACTGTGAGCTATGAAACACAGGGTTCTTTACTAAATTTAAGGTATAAAACATGTGCTTATTCACTTTGAACAGGTTTTAAATGCAAGTAGAAACTTTTCAATTGCCACCACATTTGTGTAAAAACTGTACCCATAAGCACTGCCTTAGTTATTTTACCATTTCTGTGAAGAGACACCATGACCAAGACAACTTACATAAGACAGCATTGAATGAGGCTCATAGTTATAGAAGGTGAGTCATGACCATCTTGGTGAACAACATGGCGTCAGGTAAGCAGGCTGGGCAATGGAGAAGTAGCTGAGAGTTTGTGTATTGATACAACAACCAAGAGATAGAAGGGGGGAGGGAGAGAGAGAAATAACTGAGAATCACATGGATGCTTGAAACCTTAAAGCCCACCCCCATGACACATCTTCAACAATCTACACCTCCTACCCCTTCCCAAGCAGTTCCATTCATTGGGGAACAAACATTCAAATATAAGATCCTGTGGAGGCCATCCTAATTTAGAACATCACAAGCATATTGTGTCATGTAAGTCACTATTTTTATTTACTGAATTCCTTCTAAACAGCATGGGTTATTATGATTGCACTTGGCTGATTTCTGGTACTTGATGATATAACTCCATTGCTGAAGATACCACACATTTTTGTCTCATGACATAAAGAAATAAAGTTAGTTCTGACTAGGAGCCTCCCTCTTCCTTGGTGGTTAGTTTTCATGTTACTGGAAGGTGCCTTGCAGGCAGCTGGGCGAGAAAATGATAAAAAATATTTGGGATTTAGCTTTTCTTTTGCTAAATAATTATAAAATAAAATTTAATTCATGGGGAAGAAAAATTGAAATTAAAGAGGAGAGAACAATAATATTACTATCTTGATTTTAATAATGACATAACCAAACCAAAAAAAAAAAAACTAGAATTCTAAGATTACCAGAACCACAATCCTTATCATTGTCATATAGAATGATGGAATTCCTGAAGACACAAAGCCATGCTCTGAAAGGGCATAATATGTTTGAATTATTGTGTAGATATATAAAATCTTGCACACCAAAATGGTAAACAACATTTTAAAATATTTTATCAAGGTGTGTTTCTCATATGAAAGATATTCAATGTATATAACCCAATGATATATAACATATACATATATAGTGAATTTATTCATGACCTCCTAATATTTTCTTCCAGTATTTTTGTCATAATCTGAGACTGTATAGCAAGAACATAATATGATATCTACCTGGTAGAGAATGTGAAGGATTATACAATAATATTAGTTATAAATTTCAAGATGCTCAGCAGATAACCAATATTTCATTCATCTTATGTAATTGTGTACCTTGACCAACACCCCTAATTATCCACACCACCTGTTTTGATAGAATATTCATTGACATATTGGCTATCATGGAAATTAGCTTGGTTACGGAGAATATTATAATATGTTTAGGATATCCAATAAGTATATCAGTTACACTGGAAATATTTCAAGAATTAAATATAAGCATTTATGTTATGCATTTTAAATATTTTACATTTACATTTTACAGATGACCATACATTTTTATGATCTTAGTGATAAGTTACATTTCAATAAATAATTAACATATATTGTTTTCATCATACTCTTGTCAACAATGTCTTTTTTCTGTGATAACGGCCATCCTAACACAATTCTTTGGTGTCTCATGTTATTTGAAAGTTTGGTGATGTGAAACACCTTACAATCAAAATCCATCAGGACGGGATTAATTTGACCTAGTGTTTAGATTCCACCGTGCTCTGTTTGCTGGTCATTTTTAGTTCTTCCTGCTAGTTCATTCTTCTCATGAGGAAACTGGGACAAGGGAAAGTTCAAGGTTACGCAGGAGAAAATAATCTGAATCAAGTTTCAGATCCCAGTATTCTGGGTCTACAATTAAGTTTTCAACAATTGTAGGGGAGATTTTCCTAACTTTGAGAATTTGTGGTAATTAAACACATTATATGATGTGTCGCAGTAATCTGGAACAAACAAATACACCAGTGAAAATCCATATATAAAAATCCATAAGTAACAATCAAAGCCATTTTCCAATTCTGAGAATTTATTTGCGTTCTCCAAAGAGATGAGGACAAAAATGAATAGTGATGATTCATTCTGAGAACACCTTTTGAAGTAGGTTTATTTTTGCCATCTGTTTCCTGTCTTGAATTGAATGAACTACTCCCTTCTTATTCTGATTCCTTTGACTATGAAAATGGAGGTAGGAGTACTTCATGCTGTGGTCCATAATGACAATATTTTAAGGTTGCAATTATAAAATCAAAGTTTTTTTTTTTAAAAGCAACTTTTACTAAGAAAGAATCCTAAAGGATTAACATTGACTAAAATGTTCTTTATAAAGTACAGCTCTGGAAGGACAGGCTGAAGTTCATGAGTATACAGTATGTACTCCTACCCACATAGTAATGACTATTACTGTTTCTAAATAACATGGAAGCCACTAACTATGTTCAAAAAGCTGTGGAAAAAAAATCCTCTCCTGGTCAAGGTATGAAAACAATAAACATACTGTGATATCATTATAATGTTATTATTTGCAGATTATTTAATTCAATATTTGGGAACTTACTTGAGTAGATCTAAAACTGACAGTTTTCTTTGGCAGATGAGTTCAATCTTACCTTTAATTTGTATGATTCAGACATGCCCAACAATATGAGGTTTTATGTGTAAGCCTGTGACATAATTATTCTGTCTAAATTTAAATTATTTTAATTATTAGGATTCTGCCAAAAGACACATATATATGATAAATGCTTGGTTTTCAAATGAAGGTACTGTTGACAGGGTATGTATGACAAATTTTTAGGTAGCATCTCGTACAAGGGAGTCCACTAGAGGCATGGCTTTGGGAAAAGAAAAGATTATATGAGTCAGAAGGGATGACGCCAGGAGAAATTGCTCACTGAATCAACTAAGCAGGGCTCACATGAATTCACAGCGACAAAACAGGCAGGCATCAGGTCTGAATGGTCTATGATAGGTCCTCCGGCGGAAAATATATATATTGGTTTTTTTTGAGACAGGGTTTCCCTGTAGCTTTGGAGCCTGTCCTGGAACTAGCTCTTGTAGACCAGGCTGGCCTCAGACTAACAGAGATCCACCTGCCTTTGCCTCCCAAATACTGCCACCATTGCCCAACCTGCTAAAAATACGTTATCACTGTCAGCTTGGTGTTTCTGTGATAGTGGGAGTGGATGTTTTTCTGACTCTTTTGCCTGCTCTTAAGACTCTTCACCTCTTATTGGGTTACCTTATCCTGCCTCAATAGGAGGATTTTTGCTTTGACTTATTATGTCTTGTTTTGTCCTGTTTGGTTATTGTTTCTTGGAGGCCCACTCTTTTCTGATGAATAGTCAGGTGAGACTGGATCTGGGATAAGTGGAGGTGGGGTGATAATGGGAGGAGTAGAGGGAGCGGAAACTCTGGTTGGGATAAGTTGTATGAGAAAATAATCTATCTTCAATGCAGAACTATTAAATAGATAGAAGACACAGAAAATAACAAGGAAAGAACAGGGATAAAAAAGCAGACTCAAAACCTAGCAGGGAAATCATTGAATTATACAACTGCATGCCAAGCATTTGAAGAATGTGGTGGCATTATCTGAGCTCCAGAAGGCATAGGCAGTCTGGTCCCTATGATCCTGCCACCCAAAATGCACGTGGTCTTTCTCTTGGGACAGGTGCACTACTCAATACCTACAACATTTTTTTTTTTTTGGTTTTACAACATTTTTTTTTTCAACAGAAATTTCTCACTCTTGGCATCTCCATTTTTGTATGGTCTCAATTATATCTTAGGTTTCATTCTCATGCACCGGGTTCTACGAATGGAATCTGATCCTCGTGTATTATGTGGTCTCTCAAGTGTTTCTCTAGAAACTTGGTCAATCCTCTTTGTGTCTGTGTCTCTTGTATTTGACAAATCACAAAGCCAATACCACATGGATAATATCATGTTATCAAGAAGTAGCTGAATACCTTTGGACCACATCTGTCATGATCTCTCTTTCTTGGATGGCTGAAAAGGGCAAAACATTTTTCCATGTGATGCTTTTCCAGTATGTTATCCTGGAGTCTATCACTTTTCAGGCAATAGCTTTTCAGATTAAAATGTATCAAGTAAATTTGCATTGTTACCTGTATTCTTCCTTGGGTGGAGCCTTATACTAAAGGCATGCTTTATATTGTCCCCCTGCAGAATGCTGTTTGTCTTTAATGGTATTATTCTCTTTAACAAAAACAAATGTTTTGTCCATTCTTGCTTTGTCTGTGACTTTGATCATACCTACTGTCTCTTTCTCACCTAAAATCCTATTTTCAAATCCTTCTCTGTTGCTGTTGTCCATGCACTGCAAATCTTTCTATTAAATGAGCATTAACCATACCACAGTCTGAAAATTTTGTTGTCCTGGAATTTTCTTCAAATAAGTCATTCCTCACTCAAGTTTTCTTCAGGTCTTGGGCAAAGATGGCAGGTTTCTTTGCCACAATATAGCAAGATTAAACCTCTTCTAGCACAAATTTCCACAGAGACCTTGCTCCCACTTGAAAGCTCCTGTGGCCAGGTTTTTACTATCTGTGTTTCTCTTACCAACCGACAGTTTAAACTGATATCAGAGTGGACCCCTATGCTTTGCTTACAACAGCATAAGCCATCTATCCCCAGTAGCCATGAAGTCTTCCAGCTTTTCCTCCAAATCAGTTCTAAAGTCAGGTTGTAACAGTAGCAAGGCCACTTCTTAGTAGTTATTTACCTTTGAGCATTGGGAGAGAGGGTAGGTTGGAAGAGAAAGGGATTGTTTGTGCTCATGACTTCAGATGTGTGTCAGTCTGCACAGCAGGAAGATATAGCAGTAGGAGCAGGAGGCAGCTCCTATTCATATAACATAGGCTGGGAAACCAAGACTTTGGCCAGGAGTAGAAGGCAAATAAATCTTCAAAGTACTTCTCTCAGTGACTGGTTTCTATCTGCTAAGGCTCACTTTCCAAAAGCTTCTCACCTTCTGAAATTATACCAGAACCTTGGAAGTTAACCTTCAAAACATGCTTCTGTGTAAGACATTTCTGATTAAAATGGTAGTAGAGATTTAATGTCTTTTCGGGATACTGTTGAAAGTACGTAATGCTCATACATACAATCCACCATTGTTTCATTTCTTTTGTGTTGTGTCCTTCCTACCTTCTTTCCTTTTTTGCTTGTTTTCTCTCCCTCCCTCCCTCCCTCCCTCCCTCCCTGAGTCCTTCCCTCCCTCCATTCCTCTTCCTTCCTTCGTTCCTTCATTCCTTCCTTCCTTCGTTCCTTCCTTCCTTCCTTCCTTCCTTCCTTCCTTCCTTCCTTCCTTCCTTTCTCTCTCTCTTTCTTTCCTTTCTTCCTTCACATTTTTATATTATGTGAACCACCACACAGCAAACACTTTAACAAATAGAGGGTATGTACGCAACAAGAAAATTAAAAACATAACCCTCATTTCATGAAAGCTGTTTTGTATTGGGTAAAACAGATATTTCAGTTGTGATTTTATGCATAATTCCTTAAATGTAATCATAAAGATAATTGTATTGGTTTAATGGAGAATGGTCTCCACACGTTCATATGTTTCAATGTTGAGTCCCTTGTTAGTGGAACTCTTTGGAAAAGATTAGAAGATGTAGTTTCCTTGGATGAGGCGTGTGACTGGGAGTGAACTTTAAATTTCAAAAGTCCACAGTGGGCTCTGTCTCTCTCACTTCTTGAGGATCAGGATATAAGCTCTCAGTTATTACTCCAGCACCATGTCTGTCTGTTTCTCACTATGATGATTATAGTCTAACCCTCTAAAATTTCAAATTAGAACTCAAATAAATGCTTTTTTTATAAGAGCAGAGTTACCTTGGTTATAGTGTCTCTTGACAATAATGGAACAGTAACTAAGACAATGATGAATGCTGAAATAAATGTGATTCTAACCAATTTTGATCAAATTTTATTAAAATATTAGACTTTCTGTACTAAGAAAATTGAAATAATTTGTACAAATTAACAAAGGTTTCTTCCAACTTCTGTCTCATAAAATGAGTCAAATCAGAGGGCAATAGATCAGAGTAGAAATAGGTTTATACAAAGAGGTATTTATGCAATTTTTTTACTTTATTTTACATTAAAATTAATGATGTAGTTTTTCCTCACAATAAATACTTCAAATCTATTGTGTTTGGAGTAGGACTTAAGAATATGAATTTTTATAAAATTCCTCATGAAAGTTCTTTTCTACATTTGGAAAAAATATCCCTTGATGCAACCCAGTAGAGATAGGATGAATTACTATCTAAAATTGCTTCAACGTCAAGAATCAATATCACAGATACAGCATGAGAGCATAATCACAACAATCTGAGGCTTTCTCAGGAGATCCAGTCAAACTTTCTAAATTGATTTAAAGGTGCCTTAAGAGAGCAGAGAAGGGAAGTTGGGTTTATGTTGTCAGGATTGTCTGTTTGGTGCTGGTGAAGGAGTACTCTGGAAGGGTTTGAACTTTGTACTGCCCTCAAAGAATAGCACATTTTTAAAACTCAACTTTTCCAGATCTGGGGCATAAGGAGAAGAAGGGGAGCTTTCAGCTATCAAACACAAATCATGGAGTCGTGCTTTATTTTTCACCCAAGTGTAAGATTGTTCAGGTATAACCTATAATGAGTTTGGAATGAATTCTATCCCCAGTCTTCCTAATCCTATTTTCATTTTCACTTGAGTGCAGCTGGATGCATAATTTGCTATCTATAGAAGCGTGCGTAGAATGTTTTCCTCTGATTCAATGGACTTTATCACTGTTCATCACATTTTCACATCAATTCTAATATACACAAAAGAAGACAGAACTTTACCCTATTGATATTGGGATATAGATTTTCCTTTATTAACAAAAGAACTGTTGGAGAAAAGTTATCTGTGAGTAGCTAAGTCTTACTCTTGGCCTTAGTAAATGAGATTGTGTTTCGATTCAGACATCCAGTATCTTTCGGTCCCTTTTCATTCAAGTCCACAATTCTTTGCATTATGATAATAATATATAACAGTGGAAGTCCTAGGTAATAGGTAAAAGTTGAATTATATTCTTATGGTGATGATTTTCTCATGGGGAAATTGAGGCAGGAAAAGTCTTTCATGTGTATTACATGGTTCTGTGTTTTCAGCTGAACATGTTTGTCAAGGACATGATGAAGGTGTGCATCTGAATTTGTAGGTCAGAGAACAAGCTCAGTATCTGTTCTCAGGTGCTAGTTTCCATTTAATTTTTTGAGATACTATCTGTGACTTGCCAGGAATTCACCAGAGAGGCTAGAGCGGGTTGGGCTTGATTCCATCTCCTCAGCAAGGGTAATAATAGCTTGCCTTGAATCCCTCAGATTATTTACCTGTGAAAGCAGAGAAACTGGATTCTAATCTAGATGCAGGATAATTATTAAGCGACATGCCACTTCTCTCAATAAATCAATTGGAAAATAATTTTGAAGCATTGAAATTAAAAACAAAAGTAATTTGAAACTAAGCTTCATGGAAAGTTACTGTAGTAAGACCTATTGATGCCTCTACGTTCACTTTTTATGCCTGGAGAATGAAAGAAAATCTGGATGAATGTAGGTAAAGAACAACAACAATAAAAACTTTCACGTACAAAATAATACTTTAAATTACTTTTGATTGACAATCTGTCTTTCCTAGTGAAGATCCATTTGCAGATTGAGACAGCGTACTCATACTAACTATGGTGTTAAAAATTCTTTCTGTATCTCAGACAAAAAGCCTCTGAGTATTGGATTCAGATAAACAATCTATTTGGATACTTGGCATTCTGTCAAATTGAAAATGGACTCTCCTGAGATGTCTGTCAACAGAAAAGAACTCTGTTAGTATAAAAAGCTAATTAATGATTGATTGACCTGCTGACATCCTTGTTGAGGTACAGGCTGTACAGCTCAACTGTGATACACCATCATTTAGGAATCTGCACTTCACATTACTCTGAAAAGATTGCTTTAGTATTCTGCTTATTCATAGGAGCCTTGCAGATATGTCTGGGGTTACATACTTTCCTCTTACAGAGCAAAGATGTTTAACGGTATTTTGCTTAGAAAACTAAAATTTCTCTATATAGCTCATCCTGTCAGAGTAACCTCTAAATACACAAAGTCAGATGACGCAGCCAATCTAGGATCTAATAGAATTATTTTAGTTTTGAATAACAGCATAGAAATATAAAGTCGTCTCAATATTATTACTTTTTAAGAAATTGTTTCTCAATTTATTGTTATGCATTAATATGAGGATGCGAGTGAGAGAGAGGCAGCAGAGAGAGGGAGAGAAAGGAAAGATCAGAGGACAATTAAACAGAGTTGATTCTCTGCTTCCACCTTAATGTAGGTCCCACAGAGTTAAAATCAGGTCCCTAGCCTTCCACTAGTACACCTTTACCTGCGGAGCCTCCTATCTGGCTCATAGAATCAGAGGCTGCCTTTGGATTCTGATTCTACAGAAGCCAGAATCCAAAGGCAGCCTCCTTTGTATATTTTTGAAATCTGTGTTTTCTAATGCCAAAGATTTGCAAAGCTTTTGGCGAGGGCTGCACAAATATAAAAGCCTGTGTGAAGAAGTCAGACTGTGACAAAAGCAGCATCAAACAGACTTGTTCAATAATTTCACACCAATAATTTTCAATATTATTTTGCTTATGATTTCATTTGACTATGAAAGAGTACCAGCAAATGATTAGAAATAATTTGGGGTGGTGTATATTCTTGAATGTTTTGTCAGTCACAAGAATGTAATTTTAATTGAGAAATGTCTTACTAATCTGAGTGTAAAATGTTTTCCCTTTAAACAACAAACAATTACCATGAGGGAAGACAATTTAGTACAGGGAAGGACAAGTTGAGACGAAATTCTAAGCATTCAGTGTCAGCAGATATATTTCTTAATGATTTATCAAAATTCACACGAGGGACACTAAAAAAGGTTGAAGTTATCCAAAAAAAGGTATGTGCCTACCTAGCTGAGGTTTCTGGGATTAGTCATGCAGATTAATTTTTCAATTTACACCTCTTTTGCAATGCTAGATTTACTTTTTTCCAGAAGAAAAAATTGATTTAAATTTGTTATTCCAAATTTAAGAAAGCTTTAAGCATATTTTATTACATTTAAATAAAGAAAATACAACACTGCTGCATAAATTGGAAAATGTTGACTAGATTTGAAAACTAACACTAAAATTCTGAACTTGTGAATTGTTATACAACATCATGTCTACTATTCCCATAGTCCTTCTCTGTATTTTCTCATGGCAATTCTGATGCCACAAAAATAATTGTGCCTTAATGGTAAAAACAATAAAATGGAATAAAGAAAGGTAACACAAGTGAGTAAAAGGCCTGCATGTGCATAATGGGAATGATATTGTATACTTGAGAAACTTACTAATGAATCGTTAAGGTCATTATAATCTCTATCAGCATGACAGAAAAGAAGTGTTGTATGATAATGATTTGGCAGCAGGTTATATTTTATAGTTGGTTCACTTGCTTCTTTAAGACATGGTCTCGCTGTGTATCTCAATCTGTCATGAAAATTGTGATCTTTCCTATATTTCCTAAGAGATAGATTATGGGTATGCACTACCATGTCTAGCTTGATAGTGGTTTTTGTGTGTGGAGACATTTAACATCTCCTTTGGAATCTCTTAGATAATAGATTCAAATTACTGATTTTACAGAGGGCCAAAATGAAAACAAACGAATTGCAAGAAATAAAAAAAATAGATGAGGAAGAAAATTAAAATTTAACCAAGACAAACTTATAGAAGAGAAAAACTCATAGGCAAAGCTCAAATTAGTCACTGCACAGTTTGATGGTATTCCTATGAAATTGAGCTTCTCTAAATGTGGTTTAGAAGAAGGAAGTGGATATCATAAAATGTGCTCAAGACAGCAGGGCCTGGAACATTATCACCAGGCATACTATGTGCTTCAAAAATACAATAGAGAAAATCGGTCTTTGTGACTGAAGGACTTATTTTGGTTTCTAAGAAATAAAAGATGCACAATATTTTTTACGTCATCATCCAAAATTATTTTGCATTTCCAACTTATGAAGCAGATATATTGAGTTCACATATTTTCAATATACAAGACTCTCCAAACCTCATTTGATTGACTTATTGAGTTCTTTACTTTGTCTCTCTGTCAAATAGGAACAACGATAGTGCCCAGACTGGAGCTCCTATAAAAACGAGAGTTGACAATCCAGTTCACTAGAACTGACCCATGATAACCTTTAAATGTGGATGCTACAATTGTTCCACTTACTGGTTAATGACCCCCAAAGCAAAAATCTTCAGTATTTTAAGGGAAATAAAACTTATTCATAAGATCCCTGTACTTTATAGTCCAAATTTTTAAGATTCCCAGGTGAAGGACAAATCTGACTCTTACCTAATACCGTTCCTACTCCTCCAGAACCCCAACTGGCAATAGCAATCCTGGGGCTCCTTAGGATCAGTGAATCATGGTGGAGAGGAAATTTACCACCTGATGTCTTCCTTTTAGAGAAGTTGCACAATTCCACATTTTGATTCTTTTTATTTGTGCTCAGGGGAAGAGCCACAATTTGTAAATGTCCTGTGGTGGCAATATGTCACAAGTTCCCCTCTCGGTAACAAGATTCAGCCAATTAACCAGCGTGGAGCAGGAGACTGAAGGCAGGTTTGCTTCCTCCACAGGAGCCATTTCTACCGTCTTTATGGTTAACACATTCCTCCCCTATACTGCTCACAGATCTTAGGTTGCTATTACACACACACACACACACACACACACACACACACACACACACACACGTACGTGTATATATATATGTGTGTGTGTGTATGTACATATATATATATTATATATATCCTGTATATATATGTATATATGTATCCTGCTTATCTGGATATAGTAGATTAATTTTATTTTAAAAGCAAAGACCAAAGTAATTTCCTGTTTTCTTAACTAATGATTCATCCTTTTTATAGACTTTATAAGAGGGCTCTCTTTCCAGAATTTAAAATCTATTGATGTGTGTTTCAAACAAAAGAAAAATTGAGTCTGTGAAGAGTAATTGTATTTCTTAATCTCCTCAAGCTGAAAGATACCATGCTGAGGCAAGTCAGGAGCTAACACATACACTTTAATGGGGAAATCAGGCAGGAATTCCAACAAAAACTGCAATATCCTGCACATTTCGAGCACGCAGGAAATAGCCACAATCCCCAAACTTCTATATTAGTCAGAGAAGGCCAAACACAACTGTTCTGCTCTGTTCTGTTTGTTTGTTTTGTTTTGTTTTGTTTTGTTTTGTTTTGTTTTGTTTTGTTTTTAGAGACAAGGTTTCATTTTAGCTTGGGTGCTTGTCCTGGAACTAGCTCTTATAGACCAGGCTGACCTTGAACTCACAGAGATTCACTTCCTCTACCTCCTGAGTTCTAGGATTAAAGCTGTGTGCTACCACCACAAGGCAACACAACTGTTCTGAAAGATGCATTATGAAGACATTCTGTGTAAAATGTTCTTTCATAAATTTAAAATTGAGGCCTCATTATTCCCAAAACTGCTCCCATATCTATAATATGGTTGGAAAACTTGTGATAATAAGTGAAAAATACATAAATACATAAAAGTATATAAACTTAAATATAAAGAAATTTTTTATACATGGTAACATGTGCTTTATCTCAAATGTCCTGGTGACAATTGGTTTTACCTTCTTTATTTGAATTTGGAACCATTCAAATTTCACATAATATCTTTAAAGAATGAGACTCAGCCCCTAGATGTATTCAAGGTCTCCTCTTATTTTACGTTTCTAAATGTGTAAACTATATTAATTTATCCTGAGAATAGTGTACACTTTCATGCCCTCTTTCATTTTATCTATATCTATAACTATTATTAGTTTTTGTTTTGAGTTTTCTTTGTCTTTATAGTAATCCTGATAATTGTAATCATTGCTTGTTTATGTGAGTTGAAGATCCTAGGTTCACCCATTTGGGGCTTTGTTGCATCAACAGTATGTGAATGCAACCCATAGCTCACCATTTGCCTGCTTTCCTAATTCTATCTCTGCTGTTTACAATGAATTGGTGGAAAGGCATGAACTGATAACTTTTAAGTCCTTCAGTAATAAAATTGATTGAATATTAGTCCTAGTGCATTTATTACTTTTTACTATGAAATAATTCAATCTACTGTCCTCACCTGATAAATTTTATAATGGATATTTTTTTAAAAAAAAAATCTAAGCATCCCACATTTGCTAATGTAATTGTTAAATTCAGGGTATCTTTCTTCCTCTCTTTCTTTTTTTATTTTAGATTACCACATATACTCATTTCAATCTATACACTGTCATTTCACTTTTCCTACAGTCTTGATTCTCCACCACTATGACTGCAATGCTGAGTCAATCAATAAAGCAAGTATGGGAGGTCTTGAAAAGTTTACAATATTTTATTTAAGATAGTGCAATAGTTCTTCCCCTTAGTTTCAAAATATAAACGGGTACTTAATGGTGCTTCTTTTTAAATTTACTTTTTAAAATTTTATTGTGTATAGAAGTTTTACCTGCATTAATATCAGAAAATAATCTTTGATCTCCTGGATGTGGAGTTACAGAGGGTTAAGGGAAGTCATTTGGAAGTGAGAGCTAAACCAGGTCCTCTGGAAGAACATCCAGTGCTCTTAACCTTTGAGCCATCTCTCCACTCTCTCTAAGTAACCTTATGTATGGAAACTGTAATTAAGTGTAATCTCAGAAAACATTTATGAGTGATGAGTACACATTTACTGTGATATAGAACCAGAATTGAGAGCTAGAGACTAAATTTGTTACTCCACTCACCTATTACATTTCTTCTATGATGTAGAAATGCCTTCATTTGTAGATAATTTACTATGTTAGAAAAGAGAGAAGCAAAGAGAGAGAGAGAGAGAGAGAGAGAGAGAGAGAGAGAGAGAATATGAGGGAAAGAGAAAGAGACCTACAAACAGAGGAGAGGGAGAGAGAGAAAGAACTTGCTTTGTTGCTGTTGTTTTCCCAGAATTGATTTACATGGTTGGGAGACTTGACAAAAATTGTTGAATTCCATGACATCAGAGTGACAGTGCAGAGAGTATATTGAAGTTTTGTGGTGTCATACTTTTTTTGTGAAGCTTCAGATTTTTTTTTTTTGCTCTCAATTTCCTGAAGTAGTCAGATGAGGTGTACAGTTATCAACAAAAAATCATTTTTTTGAACCAACTAATGTTGGTTTTCATTCATTGTAGCATCTGGATATTTTTGTTATTAAATAACTGGTCTACAGTCTAACCATGCTGATCCCTCCTTCTACAAAAATGTCACTTCTTTATTTTCTTTAGAAAACGTGTTCCTAGCTGTAAGACTTCTTACAGCATTCCACAGTTCCTAGAGTTACTATAAACTTGTATTAATTTGTCTTTGATATACAAGCATGGATCATTTAATTATTATTCTTTTTTGCCTCTCATTGGACTTTCAAAGATATATTAGTATTATTAAACAGAAGTTTTAAGGCAACTTAATTTTTCTTTAAGTATCTTAGTTTACATTGATCAATAAGAAATAAAATACAGCAAGTAGCAATAATAAACCATGCTTTGGTAAAATCACAGAATTTTGACAAATGAGAGACATCATGATACTAAATAACACAAGGTATTACACAGTATTTTTAGACTAAATGATCCCTCTCTTTTCAGCTTTGTTTTGTTATTTTTTTTTCTTTTTTAGTCAGTATGTGAAACAGAACTCAGAAGTCAACTCTCTCACCTTTCTAGAACCTTTAAGATGCCACACAATGCACAGCTTAACATCCCACCTGGGGGAAAGAACTGTCAGCAATCAAGTATCTGTAATGAAAAAAAGTTCAGAGAACTGACTTCCAGTTGGATTTGGCTTTCTCACATCAATTCAGTAGAGGAATAGAAAAGAGAAGTGTGTTCCTTTTCCAATTATATACTAACTGTGTGAAATCCATGTATAGTAAATAAAATGAAGGACCATAAGGCAGAGAATGCAATAATGAAAGAATCTGGGTAAATAAAGGTTCTTCAGTTGTAGAAGTCAGAAAACTTCTCAAGAACATCTTTTCTCAATGTAAAAAGTATGTATAGATTTTTTTTATTCAGAGATTATAGTTTAGTTTCTAGGAGAATCAATGATTATAGAGCCAAAAGATATATCTCAAGGGCAGGGTTTCTATTAAAAATCTGCTGGGGTGGTGTGTGCCAAAGGAGAAATTCTTCGCTGAACTTAATCAGTTATTACTACAAGTTACAACTGAGAAACATCGACTAAGACATCATACTCTGTATTCAACATGCTAGAGTCAATTGAATCTGTTTTCTATCGTGTTTTCATTGACAAGAGGGAGGACTGAACTTTCAAAACAAGGCTAAGAAAATGAACCAGTCAATCATTGCATGGATTCTACAAGAGTATTGAAAAATCCAAGCCAGGAGAACAACACACAAACAATAAAAACTCCAACAAGGAAAGCAGGCTACTAGAAACAAAAGGCAAAAGAAACTAGATTTTCTTCTACTATGAGAAGATAAAGTAGTCATAAGAACAACCTTCGGAAAGACAGGATAAATAGATATGAGAATTAAACTCTGATATAAGACTAAGCAAAATTTAGATGACAATATGGAATATAAATATGAATGAAATTCTAGCATGAAATTTTTGTTAGTTCAAGTACTGTACAGAAGACAACCTAAGGAACAACCATAGGTACTATTTTATTTTAACCTATATATCTAAGAGATTAGGTGGACATTGAGAGAGAGTGAGAGAAAGAAAATGCTTGATAGTAAACTGCTGGATTTCACAGAAGACATAAATTGTTGTATGAATAGCACATGTACAAAGACCAAGTGACACTATTCAGTGTAAATATTTATACAACTGTAAGGAAATAAAGTCTTTGTTTGTTTCATCATTTTCTTCCTATTTTCCTTCCTTTCTTTCATTTTTTTCCTTTTCTTTTTCATTTATATAGTCTTATCTCCCAGTTTAGACTGTTGATTAGATATTGCTTAGATGTTGATTGCCCTTTACTTTTTGGTTGTGTGGTATGAATCTAGCAAAGAAAAAAACAGATTTCTTCACTCACGATACCTTAGTTTCACTTGACTTTGACAGATAAACTTTGGAATTTGTTGCTTGGGCAAGGTGCTGAATTCTTTTCAGATTCAATTATCAGTAGCAGAGATAGAAGCTGGATATCTTTTCTTGATACTGAGATGATATAGAGATGATTACTTTGCATTGATATAGATTTTGGTCTGTTGATACGAATTTAAGGTCAATTTTGTTATATGAATATTTCTGTTCTTGATTAATGTATTATGTTTAATTCAGGTCATTTAAAAATACAATACATAATAAAATACAGATCAGTAGATAGTCATCTATTATAGTCAAGCTTTTAGTCATGTTAGTTGGATTTTCTAGATGTACAGATATATATTTCAGATGAATAGGTATTCTTCAAATATTTCAAGAACTAATAGAATATGGCATTTTAATGTTTAAAGAATTTAGAATTTTTCTTGACATTGAGACTCATCTGCTCCTGGCCAAACCTGTCTACTTCAAGAGGAATATTGTATCAAAAAGGCTTCTTATGGAGTTTGTTAGCCATTTGGGCAAAAAACCTCCTTTTTCCTGTATTGCTTGATGTTACGCTGTATGAATTGGACCTGTAGGACCCACAGCAAAATGACTTTGCCAAAAGAAGGTGAATCAGTCCTCCAGAGTTCCTGCTTCATGATAAAGTCTGTCAGACATTCTGCAGGACACACACACACAAATGTGACTGACAAACTGTCAATACAGGTGGAACTGTCTTTGAAATGTCCTCCTTCATAGAAAAGTCTGCTGGATACTATGCGACTGTAGATTGAAGATCAATGCACCAATGTTACAGAAGAACTTTGGGTGACTCTCCAGGCAGCGAATTGTCTCTGTCAATTTACGAGCTTTGGAAATTACTTACAATGCACTTCCTGTTCTCTTAGGTAATATTATATCCTTCTGGAGTCTTTGATGAAGTAGAAAAATGATAGTTATAAATTACAGGGTTTTTTTTACTTATGATAAAAGATAAATCAGCTATAAATATTGTAACTATAATTCTTACTTGATAACTATTTTGTTGTAATATTGCTATGCCAAAGTAAGAACCTTCCTTTTTATTTAGACAGAAAAGGGTAGGCGATGTGGGATTCCCCTCTGTATACTGTGAAAGGCATTGATTAATAAAGAATCTGCTTTGGGCCCTACTGCAGCACAGAATAGGTCAAGGTGGGAATTCCAAGCAGATAGAGGAGGAGAGAGTAGGCATTGTCAAAGAGATGCCATGCTGCCACCAGAAAAGCACATTGGTACGGGTAAACCATGAGCATCGTGCTAAAATATAAAATAATAAAAATGGGTTAGTTTAAGATGTAAGAGCTAGCTAAAAATATGAATAAGCTAATAGGCCATGCAGTGTTTTAATTAATATAGTTTCTGTTTGATTATTTGGGGACTGGCAACCTGAAAACAAACAAGCACTCCTCCGCTTACACTGAGATAATTAACATCGTTAAGATAGATTAGACACGAACTTCATCTTGCACTACAGGTGGCCAGTTACACTGAAAATTAATAAATTGTTTCATAATGACCAATCCCTTTCTCATGTTTACTATCTACTCTGATTTGAGATATTATATGAACACTTGCAATATAGTATTCCCACTTAAAACCTGGAAAGAGCATGAAAAGTTCTGTCCTGTTCTCTTAGGTGTTGGTGTTTATAATGTTTTAATAAATGATTAAATATCACATAGGTTAAGTTTTTTCTGCTACATCTCCCTCAAGCCCATATATTATCATCTCTATCTCCACAACAGAGTCCGCATTCATTATCCTGCTAGTAGCACATGTTCTCCTTAGGTTGTTCATCTGGTTGGGCAGCAGGAATCATCTTTTTTCAGTTGCTTTGTCATGTTGCAACTATCAAATACTCTTGATCACAATATTACTGAAGTAATAAACATCAAGAAGCACCAAATAAGTCTGAGCTCTGGTGCTTTTCTCATCCCTTCCTTACTGAACAATTAACACACCAAGAGCAGTGACTTCATTTTTCAGTCTATAGTTCCCCTATTTCAGTGGTACAATCAGATTCAGTATAACCTGTACTATCTTCCTTAATTATTTTTTTTACTCTGTCATACCATTTTTACAAGGAATCATAACTTCAAATCTATCAGAAGGATTCCTGGAACCTTAGTCTAAATAATCTTAATCAATATAAACCAGGAGTCAAAACCTGGATGATCAGAGAATGAGGAGCAGGTGCCAATTGCTTTGTTTCTCTCCTGCTCCTCAGCATAAGAAACTTGAGGCCTTTTCTTCATCCTACCTTGTCACTTCCTGTCTATGTCTCAAGTGCCGGTGTTAAAGGTTTAAGCCGTGATTATTGAACTACCACCTGGCCTTATGATTAACTAGTGACTAGCTCTGTCCTCTGATCTCCAGGCAAGCTTTATTTGTCAAAATATAAACAAAATACCACACAACAAGAATCTAGTTTGGAAATAATTCGGTAAGGTACACCTGTCACTTGATACTGAGCACTTAAGCTCCTATAACACAGCAGCAGCCGTTATCTTGTAATGACACCGCATTCTGTGGAAGAGCACTCAGCAATGCAGGTCTTCCTGAACTAAGTCTCAGTGGGGCACTCAATGTTCCACTCACTTGTTCTCCTGAGTCAGCTGCACCTGAATGATGTCACAATTTATAGTGAAGCTACTGTTGTACCTCATTCTGAGTCAGTCTGCATGAACTATCATGCCAGTGCATTAGATATTTGAGAAACCCTTAGGTAGTTATTGGAAGTGCTTGGTAAACAGTACTGATTACATAGGTCCACATTTATAATATGAGTCACTTTTGCATATAGTTCATTCTATGGGATTCTCAAGAGAAACAAAACTGTTAGTATTAATATAGAATGAAAGGGAGATTTATGAGACTGGCTTACATAATATAGGCTGTGTCTTTAAACAATAGTTGTGAACACATTCAAGGCTGCAAACTTGGAAGCTCTTTGGTTCACCATGTTGGATGCTTTAGCAGTCATAATCTTGTGCTGAAGGCCTGGATGATTCCTATAGATCTTTTGGTCTTCAGTCCATGGAGGAAGGTCAAAGAACTTGAGTTTCATATCAGTAAAACATGGTTACATTAGTGCCACTAAAGGACAGGCAAGCTAACATGGAGCAAAGGTAGAAGGTATAAACAAATGCTTCCCCTCACATTCATTGTGTTTAGAGCATTGCTAGAAGATATCCTATATTCTGGGGCTAAATAGTGTCCCTCAGATAATCACAAAAGGAAATATTCTCATAGACTTCTTCAAAAGCATGTCCCTTAATTTATTTCATACAGAAATAAATTGATAACAGAGATTAGCCATCACAATGAGAAGGGTTTTTTTTTTGTAATCCAAGGTAGAATAGACTTATTACAGTCAATCATGTACTGGTGCCAAGCTTCAGAGCTCAGAATCAGTATTCCACATATAAATGAGTTACTCAGTAGTTCAAACAGCTAGAGCAGTAGTTCTCAACCTTCTAGTGCTGCTATATGTTTCTTCACCTTGTGGTGCCCACCAACCATAAAATTATTTAATTTCTACTTCATAACTCTATTTTTTCTCCCATTATGAATTGTAATGTGAATCTCTGATATCCATGATATCTGCTATGTGATGCCTGTGAAAGGGCGATTTAACCTCCAAGGCAGTTGAGATTCACAGGTTGAGAGCCACTGAGCCAGAGTAACCTTCAAATGAATCAGAATTCTGGCTATATTGTTATGCCACTCCCAATTTCATTTCATGTATCGGAATTCAAGTAGGGGCATATGTTAAGAGTCATATATTATAGCAATTAGGCTAATAAATGTAATTTCTAGCTTGTCAACAAACTCCTCCATACAGCTCTATACTGTCGAAGGATAATGGCATTGTTTGTCACTTCCCTGTCTCAGTCATACATCCTTCACCATTTTCTCATGATACCTCCATCTAATGTTTTCCTTCTACTTCTACTTCTTTTCCTCCTTCTGACCCTTCTCTTTTTGCCCCTCATCCTCTTCTTCTTCATATATTTTTCCCCTTTTCTCTATGTTATTCTTAGTGATATGTGTTACATGTATGCAAGTGTGCCCACAGTCCAGATGAGACTGACAGCTCAGATCTGGAAAAACAGGCAGCTGAGAGTCTCAGGGTTCCATCTGATTTATTTGTTTATACTTGGAGGAGGGGAGAGTATGAAGAAAGAAATAAACAATGGACAACAGAATCAGGAGGGCATTCAGAGAATGCTGTGATCTGCCCTAAGTATATTACTCAAAGTTCTTATGTACCCAAATGCAAAAGGGGGAGAGGCAAAAGACTTCTTTATTACGATACAAAGATCAAACAAATGCAATTACCTTCTCACATTTCAAAACATCAAGTAATCTCAGCCTAAATCAAAATATCATTTTGTCCAGGCAGAACATTCTATAACCATATCTTTGGTCAAAATATTCAGTTGTATAACCTTGAATGAGGAAGAATAGTTCTGAAATCTCTGACCTTTAGTCAAGGTTGAAGAGATTCATTTCTGTGGGCCTCCACATGTGAGTTACCTGATGTGCATGATGTGGATGCTGGGAACTGAATTGTAGGCACTCGGCAAAAGCAGTAAATGTTCTTCATGTGACCAGTCTGTCAATACCTTTGTATTGAAAGATAGAATTCTTTACTCTCAGAGAACATTCTTAATCAGGATATATTCACTATGATTTAAGAATAATATTAAGTGGGTCTTTGTTTTCACTTTTTGAAAGAGAATCTTAGAAACATTTGTATTGTAGATGGTGGAAGGAATCGAATTGTTGTGGCTGTGGACCATCAGACCCTGAATTTTCTATGAATCCTTGCCTGCAGGAGTAAACAGTTTGTTTTCCTGTGTTTGCAGATGCTCTGGGTACGAGACCCTCATGAGTTCCTGATGGCAGGGGAGTGGTTTCTGGTTTGCATGCAGCTGAAAACTCTTGAGAACTAGGGCATGACCATTAGTCAAGGAGAGCCCTATATACGCTGCCCTGGAACACAATAAAGGGGGCATTCTTGTTTCAAGAGTGACCCATGTCTCTGTGTGTTTCTTAATCCCAGACCCTTGCCCGATAGTGGTTCCAGGTGGTGCAGTCTCCACATGGAATAGTACACACTTGTTATATATCCTTGTTCAGCTGCCAAAGAACATGCTGCAAATGGTTCTGGCCTCTTCTGAAATCTCCAAGTGGGAAGAACAAGACTCAAACTTCTTTCTTTACATGCACATTGTCCATGTGCCGAGGACTTTTCCACTGTGAGTCATCAGCTGCATCTCATTGATTTTCCTTTTCCTAGGAAGATTAGCAAACAGACAGTGAATCTGAATTTGAATGTGGATGTTAAACGTAAATGTCTGAAAAAGTTAAAAGAAAAAAATATGATTAGACACAAAGGGGGAAATGTCTCAATTGGTGCAGACTTTGCCACTACAGAAAGAACAGACTGAAAGAAATAGGGCTGGGAGGAAGACACTCTGAGCATAACCATAGTGTGAAACCTGCATTGGCCACAGTACAGAGAACAGCACAGCCAAGACTGAAAGCTTGGCAGTACACAGTTAGTAAAAAAGTCAGGTCTAATAATATAATGGTGCTGCCAAAAGGCACAGAGATGCATCTTAGCAGATGAGGTAAACTGGAAAAGGTACTCCTTGCAGCTGAAGTCAATTTCAGTGATAATAATTCAAACGAGAATCCTCCCTTGGCTATTTTTACTTGTATACATCAGATTCCCATCTTTCTAATCTTCTAAACTTCTGTGAAGAATTCCCCAAGATTGCTATTTCTTAGCATAGAAAGTGGAATTGAATCATTCTACAATATACAATGGTGATAGCTGACAATTATGTAAGGAATTAGGCTCAGAATAACTTTAACACCATGAGATGGAATATATAATGTTTTCATGGAATCCTTGGAAATTGGAGAACTTGGTATCATCAGGATGACTAAGAAGATAAAGGTATATTCCTATGCAAGCCTGGCAATTTGAGTTCAGTCCTAAGAATCTACATAGAAAGTGATCGTACGCATTGGTAACCACAGCACTTTTCTGGAGATGAGAGATGAAGACAGAAGAATCACCGACTTGTGAAACATCTACCCTGAAATATAAAGTGCTGCAAAATCCACAAGAGATATCTTGAATCAGCAATGTAAAAGGTGAGAATCAACTCGTGAAAATTGTCCTTTGATTTCTGTTCATGCTGGGCATGTGTTCCAACTCATGTGTATCACACAGACACAGACACACAGACACACACACACACACATATATATGTATATATATATATACACACACACACACACAGTGATAATAAGTAAAATGAAATTAAAATCCAATTGACTCCTTTGGAAATCAATGCTGTATAAAATTAATGAAGTTGGAAGTTAATAAAGAATTACATTATCTTTATTTTAGCAATTTAATGATTAATTTTCATTATCTTATCCCACTTCTTTTCTTGATATTACCTGAAATACTAAATTCTATTTTTTTATTTATTAAACATGTTATATGGCGCTGTGGTAGAACACTAGCTAAGCATACATAAGACTCCATTCTAAATCCAGGACTACCAAACCCTGGAAGCATGGTATCCACTAGATGATATGTGAAATGCTGCATTCATTATTTATTTGGTGATCACAGAGCTTAATGAGTATTTAAACTCCTGTTTTGGTGGTCATGACAGTCAAGTCTATGAGACTTTTCTTGTATTCAATAAGTAACAAGATACCCTAAAAGGGTAGGAATTTTTTTTTAGATTAACATTTGGCTTCTACTTGCCCCACTTTCTGTCCCTCTGCAGTACTGCCTCTAATCTCTTCAGTGGTGCTATGTATTTTCAAGCAAGAAATTGCTTCACTTAAGTAGATATTTGACAATCTGCCACTTAATTTCTTGCTTGTTGCAAATGATTTAGTGACATTTATGCAACTGAAAATACACAATGTAGGGAAAACATAGTTAAATATATTGTGGGCTTTTAGTTGCTCTTTGAAACTTCATTACCATTTCAGACATACTTAAAAGTTCTTTGTATGAGTTTTGCTTGGGTATATTTTTTTATCATGAATTCAATGAAGAAGGCGATAAATATTTATTTTATTATATTTTAGGGTTAAATTTACTTCCTGCATTGGGAAATAGCATTGGTTACTATGTTATAATTACCCATATTAACTGGTCCAGTGTGATATTTTAAAACAAGCTTACCACTTTTAAGCTGAGTTCATGTTTCTTTTGCCTAGCCCCAAACATTGATTGAGCCTTTTATGCTGATCAAATCAGGGCAATTAGAATTTCTCTGGGAGTTAATAATATACTAATCATTCTTGTGGAAAATAAGTCCATAGAAATACAGTGCAGACATCTAAAAATCATGATAAAAATAAACAGTGGTACATGAATGCACAAGCATACTTGATATAATGATATAATAACAATACTATAATATATAAAGTCTGAAAAGCACATTGTAAAGTGAGAACCTGTCTCTTGGGATTTACAGTTCATTATAAGAAGGATGATTTTTGTGAATAAAATAGCTATATAGGTTACATGTATATCTAATATTGTAAATAGTGAAACTTCATAAAATATAACATGGGTTTTAAATTTACATGCACATTTACATTTTATATTTTAATAGACTCTTGTTTTGAATGAACTACTTCATTTTGACCTCAATCTCATGTCTTATTGTGTTACTCCACCTATATTGTTAACCCCACCTTTTCTTCTTCCTTCCATCCAGCCAACTTCTCAGTTTCTCTCCACTTTTCTTCCTCCCTAATGATAGAGAAGCCATAACACAGTTTTTTACTATTTAGTAAGTACATGGTAGGAGCCATTTAGCAAAAACAGAAAATTATACTAAACAAAATACAGAAAAGGGCCAGTTACTACATGTCTGTTTGTCCTACCAATATCGAATAAATTTCTTTTGAGTTACTTTCATAAATACACTTAGACAGGAAGTGACTCAATCTTTGCAGACTGTAGCAATGGCAAAGTATACTGAACTTAGTGAAAATGGTGGTCTGTAAAGCTCATTAAAAGCCAAAGCGTACCTATGGTGACTTGTATTGCTTTTGTTGCAAACACTTTCTTCCACAGAAAGGAACAACTCTTCTTTCTCCTGGATAACTGACAGATGGTTTTTGTAAGCAAATTTACCCTTAGCCAATCCATAAGCAAAAACAGTCCCTCATCAAATACTAAGATTTCTATTTAATCTTTTAGCAACTGGAGTAAGAATGAATATCCCTGGCTTAAAACTGAATTTCAGAAATTCATTTCAGGAAAATTTTGTGCATACTTTAAAATAAATCCTGTTATTTTCCCCTACACAATACAAAATTACTTTCACATCTACCTTTCCCTATGAATAAGGTCTGTGAGTGTGTACAAGTGTGCCCTGACTTAAGCATACACTGATAATGGAAACATAATCACAGGTTTGGGAGTCTGAATGTTCCTCCTGTTCCATGGCACTGTCATTAAGTATATTTTCACTGTATTGAATTTTTTTTTTCAAAAAGAAAAAGAGCAAGCTAACAAAGAGAACCCTCATCTTTATAGCAAAATTAGCTGTTTTTACCCACCACAAGATTATATAAGCAAAACAATATTGTCTTGAAGGATATGTAGGTAATAGTTGTTTGAAAGCCACATTATAATTATATTTCATTATACTCTGAGTTTAATCCATTTATACCATTATACCTTATGCTAATTATAGGGTAATATATTCCATGAGAGAGTCTCTGAAAGAGGATATCTTGAGCAGTAAGCAGAACAATGCCCTTGTTACTTCACATTTTTGGTCTTTTCCTTCACTTATGTTAGCCTGTGATATATAGCTTTTATCACAAAAGGTTTATTGATATAGGTTCTGGAAAACATTCTAATTAAATTAAGGAAACACAGAAGTATCAGAGGATAATAGGGTGTCCATATAGTGCTTTGCATAGATAATCATAGTTGGAGGATTAGAAGATGAGTCCTTTACCTTCAACAATTTGTTGATAGAGGAAGATGAAAGCATTACTTTGTAAATAACTTTTAATAACTCTATCTAATGTTTGTAGTAGTTAATAATCAAAATGCCACCCTTTCAATTAAAAGGGCATATATTGCTTTAAACCAGCTGAACAGTAGAATGAAACTAAACTTGATCCAAAGCAGTTATGAAAATTTGCTTTTGTGGTCTTCTTACAACTATTGATCACTATCTGCATTTCATTTCATATGGTTGATCTTTATTTTGTAGCCTGTTTTCTGCTATAGAACCATTAGGAAACTGTTACATCCTCAGAAACAAAAGCCATCCTCTGTTCATCTTTCTTTTTTCTATAAAATTATATTGTTTGAGGTCTTATAAAGACTTCTGAAAAATATTTCTTAAAATGAGTGAATATTAAAAGTACTTGAAAATATATAGTATGGTCCATTCTGTCTTCATAGAAAGAGTTTGGGTGTGTCCCTTTCTTTCTTGTTTAGTGAATTAGTTTAAGAAGAATTGCTCTTAGTTCTTGAGAAGTCTGCTATTTATCAGTGAGTACTTCTGGGCACAAGCTTCTTTAGTTGGTAGATTTTCTTCACTTTTCCCTTAATTTGAAGCTGCTATACCACTCCAAAGGACACTGTCAACATATCACAAAAGTATTTGTAGATCAATATTTATTTTAGTTCTATTTTTCATAGTTAAGTTATTGAAGCCATTCAAGTTTTCAACAACAGAGTAATTAATAAAGAAATGTGCTTTATATACAAGATGGGAAAACTTCAACCACAAAGGATGAAGTTCTGATATCCTCCAGAAAAATGGATCGAAATGGAGACATTACTATCATTAAGTGTATTGCAGACAGACAAATATAAG
>NC_022027.1:26320414-26332939 GCF_000317375.1 Microtus ochrogaster
AAGTATGGGTTAAAATTATTAAGAATGCTTGCTGTTCTTTTAGAAGAACCAAGTTCAATTCCTAGTGCCCACATGACACCTTGCATTGTCTGTAACTCCTGTTCTAGGATATATGATACCCTTTTCTGGCCTCAATGGGTGCCAGTCATACACATGGTACACAGGCATACAAGCAAACATCACCCAAACACAATAAAAGTAATTTAAAGGAAGCATAAATGTCTATAACTAAAATTGGACTGATGAGAAGGACAGAGACCAACAAAATGGAGGAATGAGAAGCACATACGAATATGCTCAAAATATTCACATGCATTAAAGATTGAAGTCATAATATAAATATATAGTAATAGTTTTTTTTGGTTTCTCTAAGTAAAATGTTTTCTTTATAATAGTGATCATATGACTAACCAATGTATTTAATAATAATAGGAACTTTGAAATACAAGGGTAATATTTTGTATTTATCCTAAAACTACTTTTAAAATGAAATCTTTGAAGAAGCTTTCATACCAGCTTGTAACTTTACTTAGTAAAGACAATGACATGGAGGCACAATCAATCTTATTTAATGTTGATCTCTTTGGTTTAATTTCAGCCAAATTTTCCCAATGATGTTAATGCCAAACCTCTCCATAGCATTACATATTCGAGGAAGAAAATGAAGGAATGTCTTCATTAAAAAGTTTGAGTGAAGTTGTCATCAAAGCATCAAAGGGAGGGCCACTGAGAAAATCTAAGGAAAGGAATGCTGCAATTTTAATAGCTTTAGAATCACACATACCTCCTATTTTACATAATGACTGTCAAACTACATACATACATTTAACAAGCCAAGATAAATCTCACATTCTAAGAATTAAAAAGCCACTGCAAAACTATTGCTTTTACCTTTTGCTTTTTGTTGAATCATGAAATGGTAAGTCAATAAACAAGCAAGACAGATAAATCCATTAAGATATGATGTAAAACCAACCTTTCCTTTAAATTACCTTCATTTTCTTAACCTACGCATGAATATTCTAAAAGAAAAGATGGTAGCAGACCTCATCTGATCTCACTGCTAGGCACATATCCCTTAGAGAAGAGTGTAACCCCATGTTTGTGTGAAACCACAAAATGTGAGCTAATTTGATGTTTTGGAGTCATGGGTGGTAAGCTGTATACTCTTTTTCTTCAACAGCAATTAAGAAAGTGCATATTGAGATGGAATGCCATGAACTCAAAACAACTTGCTCTGATGAGTAAACACAGTAGACAGCTGCATGTAGTCATCTAGATACATATTAGACGTTTGTGCTTAAGAAATAAACAAAGTGATTTTGACACAGTGCAGTATGTAACCAGCCCTACCTTGAAAGAACAAATGTCTAATGCCATTTCTTTATAGAAAAGCTCCTTTTTGTACTTATGTCAATGTGTCTTCTATCTATATACCTTTCTATTATCCATCTATCACTTATGAATCTACTATCTATTTATTTATAATCTATCTATTCTAATCTATTACAACATTTTCAGTTAAATAGTTCAGCTGGGAGTTAAAGGTTGGGGATAAAGACTAGATGTCTCCAAGCTGATGATTATAGATGAGTCTCTCTCTCTCTCTCTCTCTCTCTCTCTCTCTCTCTCTCTCTTTCTTTTGAGATAAAAATACCTGAGACAGGCTAGCCACTAAACTACTTTCTACACAAGAATAAGACAATAAGTGATTTTTATTGGAACTGGGAGGTGGGTGCCTCTAAAAGCCAAAAGACTAAAAAACATAATACAACATTTTGGCCTTCAAATATCCATCTAGAACCCGAGAAATCTGGGGGAAAAAAAGGACAACAGTTACTTTGAGATGAGCTGATATTCATCCAGGAGCGCTAAGTAGAAACTATGGCAATCAAAGTAAAAACTGTTTGTGGCAATGCAAGGAGAGTCTTCCATAGCTAAAAGGGTTTAATGCCATTGTCGGTCATATACTTTCCACCAGGGCACAAACTTTGGGTCTGGTTTTCACTATTAAAACAGAATGAATCAGGTACGGGAAACATGAATAAAATAATCCCACACTAGCTCTGAATAGGGTATACTAAGATGTTCTTTACTAAAAGGGAAACTCATGGATCACAATGAGGAAATAGGAACAGGGTCTGACATCCCAGGGTAGCACGTGGGAAGAAGCAGGATCTCAGGCAGGACTGTGATTTTTTTTTTGGTACCCCAAGCCATGCCCCATCTGGTCCAGCCTCTCAAAGGCCATTGGCTGAAGGCTAGTCCACATCATCTCCCACTTTTGTCTAAATAAAAGAGTTCAAACCAAATACAATACAATATACAATGAGGAAGTTATTAAGTATAAAAATTAGAATTACAACCTATATAGACAATATGAAGTGAGAACCATATGCTAAATGTTTCAATAATAATTCTATCATAAGGAGTCTAAGTCTTATATTAGAAATGGCTTGGCTATATCGTCACAGAAAAGTAACTATGACTATCTAATCTTCAACCTCATCAAAGGTCTGAGAAGAGAGACAGTATTACTTGAGTAGACAGGAAATACTATCAAGCAGTTTCCAAAATGTGCAGTAGATGACAGAGTCAACTGGCTACCTGGGCAATCACCCAAAGTCTCATTTGCAATGTTGAAGCGACCAACTTTGGCTAAGGCCTAGAGTAACTGACAGGCAATTTTCAGAAGCAGAAAAATTTTTGCAAAACTGTCCTACCCTGTCTTAGCAAGGTTTAGCAGTCTTTTTTCTTGTATCCTGATTTTCCAGTCTGGACACCATGAATTTTGTCAGTGGTCAAGGCATGGGCAGTTTCTTGCTCCATGTGTACTGTTTTTGGTGCTCAACATTCTCCTGGGAATAGATCAGTGCTGCAAGGAGCAATCGTGCCTCATGTCAACAGAACCCTAAATTATTTGAATGCAACGTTCTACAGTTCTTTGAAGTGGTTAAAGATTACTAATCTACACAGAATACAATCTCTATGTATTTAAAGAACCTGATAAGTATAACTATAAGTATGACAAACATGAATGACTATTGACCTATAATACTTAACACCCATATAACTTAAAGACTAAGATTTTATATTAGAATATTAAACAATTTTTAAACAACTGTGCAGCAAATGAAGACAATGACCTCAAAATGTAAGTATCTTGATCAGAGGTAGAAATATATGCAATATGATAACAATATCTTAAAATTATATTAATATATAAAACATCTTAAACAGAGATAGAAACATGAATGCATACAGTCTAAATATTTGATGTCCCAATGTTACAGAATAACTTTGGTAACTGTCCAGACATCAAGATGTCTCTGTCAGTTTTAGAGCTTTTCAAATTGGTTACAATGCTTTTCCTGTTTACATAGGTAACATTACATCCTTCTGGAGTCTTTGATAGAGTTGAAGAATAGATAGTTATTATAATTTGTCTTAGTTCTAATAAAAGATAAATTAGATATTAAACTTTGGAGTCAGAAAATATAATAGATGATAGAATATTTTCCTTAATTTGTCAAATGTAAATAGACTAACTATTGTAACTGTAATTCTTACTTGATAACAGTGGCTTAGCAGGTTAGAGCAAAGCAGAAATTCCAAGCAGATAGAGGAGGAAAGAAGACAGTGTCAAGAAAATGCCATGTAGTCACCAGAGAAGAAAGACACAAGCTGTCAGCCAGAACCTTGCTGGTAGGCCACAAGGCTCATGCTAAAATATAAAATAATGGAAATGGGTTAATTTAAGTTGTAAGAGACAGCCATTAAAAAGCTAGAGATAATAAGTCAACTTGTGATTTAATTAATATAGTCTCTGTGTGGTTATTTTGAGTCTGAGTGGTCAGGAACAAACTAGAGCCTTCTGCCTACACACTACCCTACCCCAGAGTGGGAAGAGCCAGCTGGTAGAGCACTCAGAGGATCCAGGTGTAGCTTAACAGTCTAAAGTTTCCCATGTAGTCAAAAAAAGGCTAAAATTTATGCAGTAAAAAAGGTCCAGACAGAAAAAATTCTCTAAGTAGGTTCCAGTGTGTTTTGCAATATACATAGGCTTAAGAAATAAAAAAAACAATGGTCATAGCAGTCATAGAAAGAAATAAATAGATTAAAATAATAAAATATTTAATGAGGCAGTAAAAGTAATGTAAAAGGAAAACCCATGTAGAAATGGGAAAAACAGAGGGAGTCTGGAACCTGTACAGTATTGTATTGCTTTTGAAATTTTTGTTCACTGAAATCAAAGAACAGCTGTTTGGAGACCTGAAATGAAAAAGGGATTGTTGAAAAAAACAGACCAGCTATTTTAAGAGTTCATTAACTTTAAAAGGGTCAAAAATATATTTGACAAATGCAAATTAAAATGCCATTGGAAAAGAGATTTTGCTTTTGTTTCTACAGAAAACAAGAGGCTGTGGATTCATTCCAGGTTGATTTGGATCTGCTTTGTTCATGGGAGACCTCTTAAAACAGCTGATAACAATAAACAAAGATAATAACTAATCTTCCCAAGACTTGGACATTATCTCAATATTCTCTCTGAGATCCTAAAAATACTTTGCCCACATTCAACAGGAAACAGTTTAGAGAGCACAATATCCACATTCCCAAGAGAAAAGGGGGTGTGGGTATCTTTGTGGGTCATTAATATTTGTTATCTTTAGAGGAATATGGGAATATAAAACAAAAAGATAAACATTAATCTCAAATATTTGCATTGGTATGGATTTTGGTATATGGGTATAAACTCAAAGTCAATTTTATTTACACACACACACACACACACACACACATATATTAGTATAGTTTAAAGGAACTTTGTATATAGGGTAATCAAGAAACACAGGTCAGTAATTAGTCATCTACAACAATAAAATTTGTAGATAGGCCAGTATGTTTTCTAGATCTACATAAATATGGTTTAGAGAGAGAAATTGTCCTCAAAAACTTCAAAGACAAAGAGAATATAACATTTAAAATGTTCTATTAATTTAGGGCTTTTAATGACAATGAGACAAATCTGCTCCTGGCAGCACCAATTTAATTTAGAGATGATGAGCATTGAAGAAACTCCTTATGGAGTTTCTTTCATTGAGGTAAGGTTAGTCACTGAGCAGAGAAATTGTTCTTGCCTTTCAGTAAGGACAATGTGCCAAACAGACTGGGCATGGAGTACACACAGGTTAAAAAAAAAACAAAACAAAACACTGTTGAACTTTGCCAGAACAAGGCAGGAGAGTCTTAAAGAATTCCTGTTTCACAGAAGAAGCTGCCAGACATTCTGCAGGATGTGGAAGAAAGTTACTGAAAACTGCCAATATAGGGAAGACAGTCTTTCAAAATTCCTCCTTCATTGAATAGTCTCCTAGATTTTGTGAACCTGTAGGCTGAAGATGAATGCCCCAACATTGCAAAGGAGTTTTGGGTGACTTTCCAAGTAGTCAGATGTCCCTGTCATTTCTCAAGCTTTTAGAAGTCATCTGCAACACACATTTTATTTACTCAAATAATATGATATCCTTCTGGTGCCTTTGATGGAGTTAAATACTAGAGAGTTATAGTTGTAGTTTGCCTTAGATATGATAGAAAGTAAGTTAGATATAAAATTTTGTATTTGCTAAGATAGGGTAAATTATGGAATATTTTCTTTAAATTTACAGACACAGATGAATTGAAATTTAGTATACTGTGAATATAATCTTTACACTGATAATTCTTCTTACTGTATCCATTCTTACTATGTTAAAGTGAAAAACTTCTAATTTTTGTTAGAAAGAAAAAGGGGAATGTTGTAGAATATTATTTTCAAATGTGTGAGTTTGTTTACATTGTATTTGTTTAACTCTATGAAGCTGTATTATTGTGCCTGTCTAAAACACCTGATGATCCTAATAAAGAGACAAATGGCCAATAGCAAGGCAGAAACAAGAATAGGTGGGGCAACAGGCAGAGACTGTAAAAACCCAGAATGAGAAGCACAGGAGCAAAGAAAACAAGGAGCTGAAGATATCAGGGTTCAGTCACCCAGCTACACATCAAGACAAGAAGAAGGAAGTATAAAAAGAAAGGTATATAGAAACAGAGAAAGGCAAAACTCTAGGTGCAAAAGGTAGTTGGGATAATTTAAGAAAAGCTGGTAGGAAACAAGCAGAGCTAAAGCTGGACATTCATAACTGAGTAAGACCCCACAAGTGATTTATTTAAAAGCTGGGTGGTGGACCCCTCAAAAAGGCAAAGGAGTAAAACATCATACAACATGCTGGGGCTAGAAAGATGACTTGGAGCTTAAGAGCACTTCCTCCTCTTACAGTAGATAGAAATAGATTCACTGCCCAAAATATGAATGGGAGACTTACAACTGCCTGTATCTCCAGTTCCTGGGTATCTGATGCTTTCTTCTAGTCTTTGTGGGCACTTCAGATATGCGGTACACATGCAACAAGCAGTCTCACACACACACACACACACACACACACACACACACACACACACACACACACACAGTTGGGCGAATGAGAGAAAAATGAAATGTAAAAACAAAATGTAATATTTCCTGAGAGATGACTCTGAGATTGAGGCCTTCATACGCATAGGTGTGCACCCACCAACATTCAAACATACAACCTCTCATTTACACACACAGAAATAAATATTTTAAATTGGTAAATGTTACTGTTTTTGCTAAAGAAGGCCAAGTATATACACAATATTCACTGTGTTTTTCAAAATTTAGTAATAGACAGTGGGTTTTCAGGCCCTACACAGAATAATATTTAGATAGCAGTGACTATGAGAAAGGAATTAAATGATTTTTTTCACCCAATTTTGTAAACAGGCCATACATTCATTATTTCAATATCTTATTAATTATTTGAGATTTTAAGAATTGTAATTGGGTCAGACGATCTCCTTTCTCCACTTCTTCTCAGCTCCACTGCAAATCATAAGAATTCTTAACCACTGAGTCATCATTGCAGGTCCCAGATGTAGCAATTCTTCATTTATAGATCCATGAGAATACTTAGAAAATGATTCAACAAACTAAGTTAGTCTTCTGTTAGAAGTTTTGCATTTGTGAGTTGGAATATAATGTTCTTTTTATTAACAAGATCAATTATATCTTTTAAAGACCTACACTATCATTTTTCTCTCAATTACATTCTATTGGAAATTTCATTCCTTACAGAATAAACTCTACGCAGTTTTATAATAATAGCCATCTCACATAATATGTTGTGAGTTTTAAAATTCTGTTGTCAATTTTTAATTTCCAGAATAGAGTCCTAGGGACACAAAGTAACTAGATTAAAAGCAAGACTGTTTTGTTTTTTAGATAAATTGCTAGGACATAAAGTCGTGGAAAGCGGCAAGCTTTTGTAATAAGCCACATCAGGATTCCAATACTGGCTCTGACACTGTAATTGTGCTGTGTCCATAGGCAAGTTTCTTCATTTGATTCAATAAAAGGTGATTGATTGTGTGCTCCAATTAATCATGTGGTACAATATAACCCAGGGTTATGAAGATGCTCTCTTTGAGTTCAGAGTGTTCAAAATGGAGTAACAGAAAAAAGCTTATGACACATGTAATGATGGCTTAAACATACAGAGTTTTCATTGCAATAATAGCAGTTTGACAGATGACAATTAAAAGTCAGAAAATAATAGAACCCATTATGAGAAGGTATTGCATTATATATAATGTCATTTGCAAAACGTAGTCAAATGTAACATGCTATGTTACCTTCTTGCCTGGCTCTCTGAAGAAATGTATCCTTGATGACATTTCCTTAAATAAAATTAGAGAACATACACTCCACCTGGTTTTAATTAATGAATCTGTATTGTCACAATGATTGGCATAGGAATTTTAAAATACACAAATCACAAATTTTCCTACTCTATGCTTTCCAATAAATTTCTACCGCATCCAAATTGTCCCATGTGATTTTGGCAGGAAGTACCTAGTTGCTACCTAAATCTACATTTTGTCTTGGGCATACAACTATATTTAATAGCCAAGATATCATCTCTACGACTTGTAGAGTTACAACTAATATCGGGGTCAAGAAACTCGGAGATTTTGCACAAACAGGTGTGTCTGATACACCTCTTTATTTCAATGACAGAGGACAAACTGCTGTTTATTTTTATCTCTTCAGTTTTGCCTGTGTGCTGTGATGTAAGCGTGAAATGTCTCTGACTGTTGGTTGGTCCCTGCTTTGCACTGCTACTTTGGAACGTGATAGAACCTGGAGGAGGGGGCATCCTTGAAGAAATGAGTCACTAAGAGAAGGCCTAAAGGTATTGAAGTTCAGACTCATCTACTGTTTCCTCTCTGTTTCATGATTGCTAGCACCATGTGACCAGCCATTTCCCACTCCTACTTCTATTCATTCCATCCAAAATGCAGTGAATCCCTTGTCAAACTGTGAGGCTCAAAATCACTGTTGATTCCCAAAGATAATTTTTTGCCTGTTTTTCTCAATAATGTGAAAAGTAAAATAATAGGATATAATTAAAAATCAACCTTAACTAACAGAGAACTGTATTTCTTTGAGGCTGATCTCTGCCAGGTTTCCTACATTGATAATATCTGCTCATTCCACTCCAGTTACATTGCTCTTCTTCTTGACCCCAAGTTTTAAATCTGCTTTTGAATCAGATATTAGTTCTCTCTTTCTTTTTCTCCTTGAATTTATTTTGTCAAAATGTCTCAATGATATAATACTCATTTTTTTTTCTAACCTAAAACGGTTGTTGGCCAGAGGTCACCTGACATACCTCTTGATTTAAAATTACCTTTCTCCCTTCCTATTTATATGTCTTCCCTTTCTGCTTTATTTTTTCAAAGTACTACTATAATATAATTTTCCTCATTTCATGCATATATTTCTTCACAGTGTATTTTTAGTTAAAGAAAGTATACTATATATTTGTTTCTACTTATTTGTTTTATCTACCAAAATAAAACTATATAGCGAAAGATATGAGAAACAAATTCAAAATGTAATGAGATGATTTTTCTATATTAGCAATAAAACTTCCAGTAGGAATAAATACTTTCTATTTCATGTTGATTCCATTTTATGTAAGATAAGAACCTGTTAGAAGATACAACTCTGAGGGTAGGTAATGAGTTTAGAATTTATGCATCTCTATGGATGAAGCCTATCAACTCACCAGTTGTAGGTCTGGATTCTTTCCAAACAAACTTCCTGCTGCCTCTCTGGCTTTCTGTTGGCAGGGGAGTTCATACCAAGAGCATCTTTTACATGGTCCCTCCTTGCCTCTCTAAGGAAGATCTGTCATGCATATTTATTGGATGTTCTACAAATTAAAGACCTAACATGTCAACCTTACCTTAAGGTGAAAATTTGTATTTATGACATCAACTTTAGACATCACAGAAACCTGCTATTTGTGTTAAATAAAAAGGCAGAATAAAAAAATGGAAAAAAATACCATGACTATGGATTTATATTTTCTGAATTGTACATGTCTCTAACCATGTGTGTATGTCACAATTTCATACCCTGACTCTTTTTCCCATAATATATAGACTTTACTATGAAACACAAATTATAGAATATTTGATGCTTCAGATCCTGGGCTAACATATAAACATTTTTAATATGCATTTTAAACAAAAAACAATTAAGTTAACAGAAAGTTATAAAGTTGTTTACTGAAAATAAATCATATTTATTAAATAACATTTGCTAATATTTCTCAAAATCTTTCAACTTAGATATTTTTAACCACTTGTCCTATTTAATTAAACTGAAAAAAAATAAGTAAAATGAAACCTTTTCTCAGCCATTAGTCTACTATTTTCCTCATGGATAATTCATGTATATGGCCGTATAAAATCCAGTTTTTGAGTGTAATTCTGGCAGCCACTTTCTTCGCTAAATTAAGCAGAAAGCTTTCCTGCTGTGCATATCCGAATTGCAGGTGCAGACATTCAGTGCATAAGTAAATATAAGGGATTTGGTGATGCCTGTGGGTTATTTGAAGCGTATGCACTTTCCTATATCGGGTTTGAAAAATGATGTAATGACGCTCAATTAAGAATGTAGATTTTTGAGAAGACAAGTTCAGAAAGAAATTTGGTAACTCTTTCAAGGCAAAATCAATTCATATGGGTCCAGTTCCACAGGGACAAACAGTCATTTTTACCTGCCCTTGGAGACTGCTGCCTATGATCAGTATTCATCTCTAGAATTTTAGATATCAATCTCAGGCTTTACTTTTCACTCTCCTTATTTCATGCATTTAAGAGAGCAGTGGGAATTCTTGGATTTGTATAAGGTATCCTAGAATAAAAGATAATCTTGTTGTAGAACAGAAATAGTATTGAAACTACTATACCTTGACTGAGTCTGTTCAGATATGCAAATACTGCCCTTTTCAAAATCTCAATAGAGGGTCCCGAAGATGTACTTAGGGACATTGCTTAATCTCTTTTTTCCTCTTCCCAATGTGACCACATTGAGTAAACTCCCCTTTTCAATTTCCTACTTAAAACACACATACACAAAGCAAGCAAACTTGTCAACTACATTAGTATAGATTAATGGTGATGAAAATGATTAGTTAATAACAAGCAGAGGTCCCTTTTTGTGGCTTACACTAGTTTCCTTCTATCTTCTGGGGATACAATCTAAGACCCTGACAGATGCCCAAAACTTCAAGTGTCTGTAATTTTGTTCTCTTCCTATGCATATAGATATAATATACTTGATTTTTAAATGACAGATGCCCAAAACTTCAAGTAATTTTTAATTTTACTTTCTTCCTATACATATTAATATAATAAAGTTGATTTTTAAGCCAGTTGTGATGAGAGTTCAATTCCTAAGAAACAAGTGGGAGGATTAGAACAACCCACTGTAACAAAAGCTAAGAGGCTGCCTTTTTCCCTGTGAGAATAGCTTATTGTGCTGTACTCACCTCCTTCGATTACCTTTTCAGTAATGAAACTGAAACAATAACGAACACTCCTCTATGCTGGTAGCCATATTAACATTGCACATATTAAAATCTTTATAATTATATGATTTAAGTCAGGACTGTGATGGCAACTGCCTTTAATCCCAGGACACAGGGGTCGGAGGCAGGAGGATCTCTGTGAGTTTGAAGCGAGCCTCTTGCAGATCTAGTTCTAGGATAGCCAGGAATACACATGAAGTCTTATATGAGAAAAAAAAAAAACAGACAAAAAAAAAGCAGTATATGGGAGAATTTTTATATACTTTTTATTTTTTTATTTTTATGGGAGAATTTTTGAAAGGTCATTTAAAATGACTGCAGATTTAAGTAAGAACACACATTGAAAATTATCCACTGCTCTTATGAACAGAAAGATTATTAGTGACTACTAGAAAGAGTTAGGTTAGAAGAGAATGAGGCGGTGTTAGATGTTATCGTCTAAGGAAATATTGAAGTCTACTGTAGGGCCTTCTTCCACTGCTTCTGTGAAGTCCTTATAGTTGCTGAGAACAGGTCTGATTTCTGTCTATGTGTAAGCTTAGCCATTCTAATAGATGTCACAGTAGTTTAGTAATTTGAATTAATGGCTGACTTTCCTGATTCTATCATTCCTTGTTACTGTGGAGATATAAGACAAGAATCTCCCAACTCTATTTTAAGAAAAAACAACAACAAAAAAAACCCAACCTTATCATTTATGTACTTTGAGGATCTTCTGAAGTTTGCAACTAATTACATTTCCATACATCAATGCATAGGAAAGAGCAGCAGGGACTCTTTTCATATATTTTAGCACAAACAGATATCTTTTGCATTTACATAAGAAAATTAAAAAGCTCCCAAGCTTTTGACATCTCAACTTACAGTTAAGATCTTCCCCCTGTGACAATTGTCATGGTGGTAAGAAAGTTGAAAAGCCAGAGTTAGCAGTAGAATGGAGGAAATAAGTAATTAGAAGACTAGAAATGAATAGAAAGGTCTCTTTGTAACAGAGTAAGACCTGAAAAGAGTACTGATGCTTTTGACACATAATTAAGTGTTTGCATTTATTTTAATATAAAAATTCTGTCATACATTAAATTTAAAAACCTTATTGTTTAGATTTTTCTTCAGCATATATGTACACAAAATACATGTATATGTGCATGTATTAGGTGTTTTAATATAAAACACTTTTGTGCTTCTTATTTTTATTTTCGAAATTCTGATTCCATAAACCAAGCTTTGAAGAAGAGAGTATCCACACAATGGTGGCAATTTAAGAAATTAATGATGGTAATATTTATATTTTGAAAATACAAATGAGTTGTGATTGTTGTCATAAAACATATAGATAATACAAAACCCAGAACTTACTGTTTTCCCATGATTTCTGTTGTAATAAAAATGAGCCAAAGAACTAAAAATCATTCTTTTAACATTTAATGTGATTTCATGAGATTGCTGTTGACTCATTAAACAAACACTGTGCCTTGCGTGATGCAGTTGCAGCGGTTAGAGGTCTTTATTTTATTTATTTTTT
>NC_022027.1:26333469-26346823 GCF_000317375.1 Microtus ochrogaster
CCTGAATATTAACCTTCATCGGGCGATGAAAGGAGACAGAGACAGAGACCCACATTGGAGTACCGGACTGAAATCTCAAGGTCCAAATCAGGAGCAGAAGGCGAGAGAGCACGAGCAAGGAACTCAGGACCGTGAGGGGTGCACCCACACATGGAGACAATGGAGATGTTCTATAGGGTTAGAGGTCTTTAGATACAATTTTTGGAACATATTATTTTGGGCTTTGAGTTTCTTCAGCCTTCTCCTAGACACATTTTGGTAATAGTCTGTAAGTGCTTAGTACAGAAATGTCAAAGTTTATAACCTAGAAGTCTTTAGAAGCTCTCATCATGACTAGAATAGCTGTGAAAAGGCAGCTTAGTTTTTGTACTTTTCTTCTGGGAATTAATTTAACTGAGTTAAAGCAAATAAGAAAATTTAATGTCCACCTTTGGTTATATGCTTCCAAGATGAGCATTGAAAATTTGTTCTGTGTCTATCTTTAAACCCCTATGCTACGGCTCATATTCATATTTGTAGCGTTAGTCTGATGGAACCAAGAATAATTATTTTGTACTTAAACCTATGTCTGTCATGTATTTCTGATGTGTTTAGTTAGATTATGGAACTTAGGATGGCAAGTTGACTATCTCGTTTTACTGGCTACTTATTCCATAAAGAAATTAATAGCCGTGATTATTAATTATACACATTCTAAGTTGCTCATATGGCATCAACTAACCATTTTTTACATCTTTCCACTTGACTTTTTTGAAAAAAAAAGTCTTTGTTTTGTATCCCCCTGACACTTACATATGTCCAGCCATACATGAAATACTCTTCTCCCTATTTATTGAAATTTAGTAATGAAGAATCCAAGCAACCTTAAATAATATTTCTAAGTTCGTATATTACATTGCCAAAGTCCAAGACATACCATGATTGGTATGATTCCCTACAATAAGGTCAAACATGCCTAATATTTAAAACACAAACAAGAGCTACAGGACTTAAAGTTTATCAGTGAAAAATCTAAAGAAAATAGGAGTCAATTTGCTGTAACTTAGGTACAATGCCTCAAAAGTTTTCATGGTTTTCTGTGTAGCTTTACCGAGCTTGGGTTAGTTACCACCTCTGCTTCTTATATTAGACATGACCATAACTGCTCTGAAATTTACTTCCTAAAGTGACTCAGGGGAAGCCACCTATACAGAAAGCATATAACAAATACCATACAGGAGCATAATTTAAAATGTACAAGTCGTCAAAGACACAGAAATGTGAAAGGTACTCCACATTCTTATTTTATATGAATGATGTTATAAAATATGTTAATGTTTTCAAATGTGGTTCTATATTTTAACAGTCTTTCTTTAGATGCCTCTACGTCAAATGTTACACCATTCAAATTAAAGTTGACTTTACCCACACTCCCTACTTCAAAGATTGATAGGAATGAGTGATACTAGCTTATAGTATGGTATAAATTATGTCATGTTGACACAATAAATATTATTACATAGAAATATAATAAATGTGCATATTTAGAAATAAAATATTCTTTTAAGGATGTATTCACTCATAATTGGTTTCTAGCCATAAATAAACTACATTGAGTCTATAATTTGTGATCCTAAAGAAGCTAAATAAGAAGGTGAACCCAAAGAATAACATATAGTTATCCTCCTGGATATGGGAAGTAGACAAGATTGCCGAGCAAAAAATGGGATCTTGGGGATGGGGTGGGATAGGGGTAAGGGGAGATGGGAAGAGAAATGTGAGAAGGGGAGAATGGGGGGAACTTGGGGAATTGGGATGGTTGGGATAAAGGAAGGATGGATATGGGAGCAGGGAAGCATATATCTTAATTAAGGGATCCAGCTTAGGGTGGGCAAGAGACCTGAACCTAGAGGGGCTCCCAGGTGCCCAGGGGGATGTCCCCAGTTATTGCCTTGGGCAGCTGGGGATAAGGAACGTTAAATGGCCCTATCCTATAACTACACTGATGAATATCTTGCATATCACCATAGAACCTTCATCGGGCGATGGATGGAGATAGAGACAGAGACCCATATTGGAGCACCGGAATAAGCTCTCAAGGTCCCAATGACGATGAAAGGAGACAGAGACAGAGACCCACATTGGAGTACCGGACTGAAATCTCAAGGTCCCAATGAGGAGCAGAAGGAGGGAGAACACAAGCAAGGAAGTCAGGACCGTCAGTGGTGCACCCACCCACTGAGAAAGAGGGACTGATCTATTGGGAGCTCACCAAGACCAGTTGGACTGGAACTGAAAAAGCATGGGATAAAACCGGACTCTCTGAACAATGAGGACTGATGAGAAGCCAAAGACAATGGCACTGGGGTTTGATCCTAATTCATGTTCTGGATTTGTGGGAGCCTAGCCAGTTTGGATGCTCACCTTCCTAGAGCTAGATGAAGGGTGGAGGACCTTGGACTTTTCACCTGACCGATCTTCGGTCTGGAGAGGGAGGGGGAAAGGAGTAGGAGGAGGGGGAGTGGAGTGGGAGGATGGGAGGAGGCGGAAATTTTTTTTTCAAGAAAAAATAAATAATTAAAAAAATAAAAATAAAAAAAGTTGCAATAAAATTTGACATTGTACTTATGTTCACAGGTGGTAAGTAATAAAATAGTAGGCAATGATTTGACTCACATTCTGTAAGGTTGAATAAAATGTTCAGGCTGACAGAATAGTCAAGAAAAAGGGAGAGTTGTAAATCAGTGCAGATGCTGGGTCTAATATCATACAGGCAAGCATAGGTCACCAGAAGTGAAGAAAAAAGTCAGTCAACACATTTCTCATTGTCAGTGTATGGCCAGTCTGTGTAGTTGAGGGAAGATTATAAAAGATCAAATGCATTATACTCTGTGTCATGCGTTTTATGCTCTCAGATTTTCTGAAACAAGATTATTATCATCAAAGGAATTGAAATCCAGAATTTGAAACCTATTTTGAGTTAGCCTATTCCCTTTCTGTCCATGTGAATAAAGCTCTGACCCTGGGTGATTTGATTCATGCAATATCTTAATATCTCAACTACCTTAAATATACCTGAGATTTATATTCTCTTAAGTGATTATTCACATATTAGGCATGTCCTCAATTTACTCATGAACTTTACTGTATCCTTGCTATTGGTGATCTCCCTCCAGTCTCCAAGGACCCACATCACCAAAGGACTCAAAATGACACTACTTATTTCTCCTTTAGTGTTATATATATGTCTAAACTCACAAGCTTCCTTTATTGTATTTTCAGTATTTATTCATTTATATTTATTTATGTGTATGGTATATGCCAAACTGAGTTGATTGCGCTACTTACATAGTTGGTGCCACTAGAGCTAAGGTGGTGTTAGAGCCTCTGGAACTAGAGTGACAGGCAATTGTGAGCTGCCTGATGTTTATGCTGGGAAAAAACTCAGGTCCTCTGGAAGAGCAGCAAGGACACTTAACCACAAGCCACCTCTCCAATCCAAGCTCCCCTTTCTGCATTTTAAATAGTTGCATAATAAAGCAATGTTTAAATGTACTAGTTTATGTGCCAATTAACTTATTGGAAGTTCGTTTGTTTTGATTCTTTTAATAAGGCAATAAGGTTTTTAACATAACTGAAATACTCCCTTGCATGAATTACCACATCTTTCTAAAATACGAATTGATGCCTGGTATTGGTTTAAAACAGAAAAGTGTGGTTAAACTTTGTTTCAAATAATTGTCTTAACTGAATACTCATCACCACATAGTGAAGTGGAAATTTTTATTGTACCAAATATAAACATTAGTCTAAACAAAATGAATAAGTGTATAATTATGTCAACTGGCATATTGTAAAGAAAAAGGAAATTCTGTGACCTTTGTTTAGTCATAACAGATATAAACAAGGATTTCAAGCTGTACCCTCACAACATATTGAACTAAAATTCTAAACTCCAAATCCTATGTTTTTATTACAAAGAAAAACAGCTGTGTTTGATTCTAGTGTATAAATTATATAGTTTTTGTTTGTTTGTATGTTTGTTTCATGCAGTTCAGGCTGTCCTTGGACTTTCTGTATAGCTAAGAATTATCCTTTTCCTTTGACATCATGGTGTGTCCCACCATGTCCTGCTTAGCTAAATAACTTTTGTGATTTGAAGCTACCCACCTTTAACTTAAATCCTCACTCCCTCATACCGCCAACCCAGATCTTCGCAGGTACACCTCGCTTGCTTCAGTTCACAATTACAGCCTAATCCCATGTCCTTGGCATCTTATAAAACTTTCTATTGAAGTTTTAGTTCTTCTGTTACTATATTCTATTTTATGCTATACTTCCATTTTTATATCATATTTCATTTTTATGTATAGTAATGGACTATACTAATTAAGATCATAGACTCAACATGAAATCTATCCCTTCAATCTGAATCTGAAATAAATTACTTAAAGATGCTGACACTTAGATTCTTTCTTTGTGTAACAGGGCTAGATTGGCAGGCCATGGAGCTCTGGTAATGCTTCCATCTCACCAAACTGCTTATTTCACTGCTGCCTTTGCAAAACTCAAAGGCTAATATTGCTTCCTCTAAAAGGTCAGAGTACAGATGAAAGTGGGACATTTAAGTGTCCAATGTAGCTTCTAGAAGGATTAGGTTAAGAAATGTTAGCTGCTGACGTACTGCAAAACTCTTCATCCCACAGTGGAAAATGTTTTCTCTGGTCAGCCAAACAACAAAGAGTTGGAACATTTTCCTTCTAAAGCCATTGAGAATTTAGGTTTATTTCAAGGAGTTATTGAAGTTTTTTGCAATATAATGCAGAACATGAAGTGTTTAAAGGAAAGATTTTACAAATGCTTTGCAAGCTAATGTCAGTAGGATATGATGACTTCCTGCTAATGAATTGAATGTTCACAAAACAAAGATCTAAAAGAATTGTTGAATGATATTTAACAAAATATTACAAAATAAATTTCCAAATTTTATATCACAAGAGACTCAAATAGATAATGCCTCTTTCTAAATCATATGTTGTATGTTTCTTTCCTCGGTGCATACTATATTACCTTTAATATTAAAATGTTTATTCACATTAGGGAGTTAATTTTACTAGTGGGTTTTCAAAAACTTTATTATTTCAATATTATTATGTTTTTATATGTAAAAATAAAATGACCTCTCAGTTATATCCTACTATTGAGTTTAAAAGTCATAAAGTTAGTTTTGGGATGAATAGCAATGTTGCTATATGGTATAATAAATTTTTAAATTTTAACAGAATTTTTTTTAATTTTTAAAAAAATTATGAAATATTTAAATATAGAAAAGAATAAAAGTCACTGAATTTAGGAACATATGAAACCATAGAAAAATTATATAGGTTTAGATTATTTGAATATATATAAAACACAAGTAAGAGTAGGTTCATATATATGTATATATTCTGCTTAATGATTTATTGCAACATTAAGATTGAGAGGCTTATTCATGCGACTGAAATAGCTGAGTGATATTCATCACTGCAATAATGCTATAGCTTGCATTGTTTCCAATTTGGAACTGTGAGCATATGGTTCCTGTAAAGGTTCCTTTCCGTATTTAATGCATATGTGTGTTCATTCTCTGGTGACAATTCCATGCTCATAGAATATGGATGTGGTAACTATAAGCAGATTGTGCTGTATCGTTTTTCAAAGTGATTGCAGTCACTTAGCCATATGTGTGAAGTTTGTATGGGTTCAAGGGTTGCTATTAACAGAACTTTGGCTTTCTCCATTTTGGCAAAATGTAGTAACATGACATTGAAGTTGTAATTAAATTGCCTTACTGGCCCTAGATCTGTCTTCATATTTTCTTCTTTTTCTTTCTTTCTTTTTTTTTGACATTTAAATACCTTCTGAGCACTTGAAGTGCAATTTACAGCTTAAATTGCAGATTAATGTTTTCTTGTTCTTTAAACACAGTCAATTCTTCAGCTTACACACTTTTTGCTTGTATAATTTCAAATAAAATATCACATGGTTTATTGTATTTTAGTCTTTGGAAAGCTCCTCTATTTTCTTCAGTGCCTCAGCTTCTTTCAACATTTTTCTTTTTGTCTGTGTGTCTGTGTATGTGTGTGTGTTTCAGTAGAAAAGCAATGTGTTTATGTTTAGAATTTCTTTATTGTATTTATACTCTCTGATGATCTCTGGAACTTCTATATCATCCCTGTGGTAATAACTTAAAAGAAATCTTTAGTTATTATTACTCAAAGAGAAATTTACAAACTCACCATTGTTGTTGGATCCACAAATAATTTTTTGCTCTATCTTTGGGTTATGTATTTCAGTTATACATATATTACGTTCTTTTAAATCTTAAAATTTATATAAATATATGTGTGTGTGTCTGCGTGTATGTGTGTATGTGTGGGTCTGAGCCATATTCTACCCCCCACTTTATCCATCCAGCTCCTGTATCTCCCTATTAAATTTATAATTCCTTAAGATCAATTAGTGGCATACATGTTTGTATAGCCAGCCACAAAGGTAAGGAATCCTGTTAGTGATCATCCATGCCACCACAGAAAATTGACTAGTCTTCCTTCCTCAACAGCCACCAATTGCCATTAGTTCCTCATATATGTGTTTTATTCAGAGACCATACTCCTTCCGTGTTGGAATTTTTAACTTTTTGTGTCTAATACATCATATGCAGGCAACAATGGCTGATGTGAGCTCACTTGTGTAACAGATACGTTATATTCACAGGCCAACAGTTTTCAATACTCAACCTTATTTTCTTTGCATCCCCTCTTAAGGTATATTCTCTAACTCTCATCAGGAGATAATAAAGATGTTCCATCTTTGGCTTAGCCGCTATTAAAAGAAAATACTTTGACAAACGTTGAGAGTGTCACATATTTATAGATATTAACATACAGAAGAATGAAATTAGAAAACATTTTCAATTCCCCTGTATTATACAGATATTGTGTTCTGGGTTTTCTGAATTATTATTTTTTACTCCTTTTCCCTCTGTTTTTCACTTCATTTTTGCTATAAATAAACTATTGGCATATCTCCAACCATAATGATCCTATTATGATTTGTATCTGATTTAATTGTGTATCGATTGTATTGTAATATAATAAAAAACTGAAAAAGATCTTTGGCATATGGTTTAAGATCATGTTAATAATTGTTTGGCTCTGTTATTTTTTTTCAAAGAGGGCTATGACAAGACAGTGCCTTATGGCAGGAATATAATGTAAAAGTAATTGCTTACCTAATTAAATTCAGTAAACAATTAAAGTTAGAAAAATATCCAGGTTTCAACGCACTCTTCAGGAATGTGCTCCTGATGCCTGATCTTCTTCTGAAGAAGTCCCACTTCTTAAAAATCCTGTAACCTCCTAGAGCTGCCACAACTGAGGCCCAGTCCTTCAACATACAGGACTTTGTTGAATGCATGAGTCAAAGGTTAGGTCTTGTGTAGGGATAAGTCCCGCCCCTTAGGGGGCGTGTTGGCCTCGAGCTAATGTTTGCACTTAAATTTGGCAAGCGTGCTCCCAGCTGCTGCTTCTGCCTTCTTGGTCTCCGCGGGAACGATGGTTCTGTAAGTCTATTAAAGCTGTATATATATATTTTTACAATCTGTCTGCATTCGTTTACGCCGTTACAGTCTTGCATGTGTTTTTCAAATGATTTACTTGGCATTTCTCTTAGCTAATATTAGCTAAGTATTACTCTATTATTTTGACTTTCCCTGTGAAATCTTTAGTATATTATTCATAACCTTTATTATGCTCTAGAATACAAACAGTTATTTTGATTTAAAAGTTGATAATGTAATCACATCCGAATCTTCTTTTGTTGCATTCCATGGGTCTTCACACTATGTTTTCCTTGTCTTTGAGAATATCACATACTATTTGTTTAGGAATGGACTTGCTTCACTGGGTCATTGGGAATGAGTTAACTGGTTTCAGTCTATGACCGTATATTGCCCTAAGAGTTGGGATTGTTCTGTGTCCTGCTGCTTAATGTTCTAGATGCTTTAATTAATGGAAGATTCCTGATTTGGTCTCTATTATTTTCTTTGGTCTTCTTATATAAAATTCAGGCCTATGGATCACTCATTGTCAATTCTTTGGCTTTACTCTAGAAAGCTGTTTGTATATTGGGAAGATCGAGAACAGGTTAAATGTTGTTTTGTGTCAATAACTCATAAAAGAGAACCTTATTGACACCAGAATATGTCAGCATTTAATCAAGTAAAGAAAACTTAGTACATCTACTTAGATTAATTTGACCAAAATAAAGCCAAGGTTAAGTATTCTACCTCTCTCACTATGTCTTCTCAGTCCCTAACCAAGGACTCTATTGTTTTCACTTCTCTCCCTATGTCTTCTGTCTGTCCTTATCAAGGTCTCTGTTGTTTTTATTTCTCTCCCTACATCTTCCATCTCTCCTTAATCAAGGACTCTATTGTTTTTGAACTGTACAGGAAACCTTGCCTGGGAAATGGATGAGATACCTTACAGAAACCTTGAAGAGAGTTTTTTTTTAAGAGATTTAGTTACTGATCACAAATGATCCCAAAACATTCAGACAAGCAAACAGTATTGCAGACGTATGTTATTACATTGTATCAATGCTGTTTTCAACTCTCATGGTGTGTTATTGTTTTATAAGACTGCTTCCTTTGCCAGTTTTCTTTAAATGATAAACATAACAAATCTTACACACACATACACACAGATACACACAAACATCACTGTGTCAGGGGCACAGAAAAAAACTTAAGATAAAGACATACATTAACTTAAGTTGTAAAAGGGAAATTGTAAAATTATAAAAAATAAATAAAAAGGAAAAATCAGTTACATAGAAAATCTATGGTAAGTAAAGTTGGTTATTATTTTGTTTTCTTATAGATGGAGTAAACAAATAGATGACTACACAGCCGAACATCCGCCTAAGTCTTTAGTGACCTCATGGTTGTAAGGACCAGCAAAAAGGCTGGTTTTCTAGGATGTAGGAGCTATTTCCATAAAACGATATCACTAAATTCTGTGACTAAATGTCTATCATTTAATAGGACTATGATCCTGAATTGGGAAATGTACTTAACTCCCCATAATTACTTTTAGAGTTCACAATCATGTTTTTCAGGTTTAGATGACAATTCCCTTTCTCTCTGTGTCACTAATCTCTAATGCCCATTTCAAAGACAACCTTTGGTGAGTCAACCATTTTAGTACGTTCACAATAACTATGTTTTTTTCCAAGTTTAAAATCATAAATAGATAGTTATTGACCTTTCATTATGAAAACTTTATGATGTTTCTAGAGGACCTTTGTGAAACATAAAATTTTAGGACTTCATAAGACTGAATATAGGAATATCCTACTGTCTTAAGCCATGAAAGTCAGCCCCAATTAGGCACAGTTACGATTTGTTTCCTTACTATTTAAAGCTCCAGAAACTTTTGCTTCAAGTAAGCACATCCTGCATTGTGACCTCAGATTTTTTTTTCAAGTATGAATGTCTTTATTTCAGAGACTCTGGTGAGCACTAAAGGTAGAAGTCAAAGAAGTTGTGGTTTCAATACATAAGCATACAATTACAAGGTATTTCAAAAAACAGCGCAATTAAGAACTGAGAATCATATAAAGAAAACAAGGGAGGACAGATCAACACACAGATTAGGACAGATTGCTAGAATTTGAGATGGCTCCAATGATTATAAAGTAATTATCAAGCATTTCCTTAAGCAGTAGAGAAGAAATAGACAATAACAAGATATCAAACAAATATAATCAAACTAGATATAATAGTTCATGCCATTATTCCTAGCTATTAGTAAAGGTGAGACAGGAAAATCATTTGAGTACATGGATTTGAGACTAACCTGGACAACACATGAAGACCCAATCTCAGATAAAAAAAAACAAGGAAGGAGAAAAGGGGAAGAGATGAAAAAGAGAAAAATAGAATTGATAATTCATGATAATTCTAGTCCTTTACCATTACCTACTCCTCTTTCTCAAGTCTTATGCCCAGAAGTGTGGCCACAGTGTATGTACCTGGAATTTCCTGCAAGGACCCATCTTTTTCAACCCTCACCTATCATCATCACACTTTTCCCATCTTTTCTTTTCTTCTGTTCTACCAGTTCATGAAACAGGCCACAATGCTACTCGATACATTTGCTTGAAGCGTCCCAACTAGATCAAACACCTCATCAGCCCTATCACTTTTATTTCGTGATTTAGTATTTGCCTTAAACCAAAAACTGAAGCAAGTAACAAACTTTGCTAGCAGATCATATGCAGATCTGACCGGTACCTTACTTCCTGAAAAACCACTCTCTTATACCACCTCTCCTAACTAAATGCACTTGGGTTTATACATTAGTATGTTTTTCAACCTGTGTCTTGCCAAGGTATACCTTCTTATTTCTGCTAATTACCCTAATAGGAATTCACCAACTCCAGCTGGACTGGGAAGGAACAAGCATGTGACCAACCTAGTCCCTCTGAATTTGGCTGACAGTTGTATGGCTGGGGCAGACTGAGGGGCCACTAGCAGTGGTGCTGGGATTTATCTCTACTACATGTACTGGGTTTTTGAGATCCTGTTCTCTTTGGATGTATACATTGCTCAGCCTAGATGTAGTAGGGAAGGCCTTGGACCTTTTACAAAGCAAAATGCCTTACCCTCTCTTAGGATTAGAGCGGGGTGTGGTGGGAGGGTGTGTGGAGGGAATGGGAGGAGGGGGGAGTGGGAATTTGGTTTGGTATTTTTAAAAATCTAATAAAAATAAAAAGTTAAATATTTGATATTTATATGTCATTGGGTCTAGATGAAAATGGCCTGGTGGCAGATAATTTCTAGGAGTAGAAGTTACTGAGGCAAAAGGACAATTACCTAGCAATGAAAGTCTTGATTTACATAGAAGATCATGAATTTCTATAATTAAGAGCAAGGGTGACCTCAGTTTTGACTGGTTCTAGACAGTTACTGCTTTGAAGAGAGCTTTACCTGTTTTCTTGAAAAACATGGTCATGACAGCTTTAAAGTTTGTTACATAATGGAGCTAAAACAGAAATTTGACAGTGGTTTTTTATAGTCAAAAAGTTTATATTATTTACTTTTAAATTATTTCTTTTAGATAATAATATTATTAGATCATTTCCTCATTCTCTTTTCTTCATCAAAAGTTGTCAATATACCCTCCTTAAACTCTTTCAAATTCATGGTCTCTTTTTCATTTATCTTTGTTATGAAAGACATAGTTGAGGAGCCAAGTTCCAATCAAACATCCATAACACAACTCCTTCACCTAAGGACCAAGGATCTTGCTGAACAGGGGCCAGACAGATGGTAAGAGCCATTGATCATGGATTTGCTGTTGAGACTGTGTCTTTTAAAACTGTCAGGGCTCACCAACATGGCTGCCTAAACGTTAGCTGAACAAAGACAGCAGTAGCAGGCATGCCATTATGTACGGGTGGAGAATCTCATGAGGTCTCAACTTTACACAAGAACTGCTTTGAAAGTTTTGGTCGTTTAAATCTCTGTCAAGTACTATTTTAAAGTTTGAGGCTACCCTAGGACCCAGGAGAGCAACCCACTGACCAATCAACTAACCAACAAGCAAAAATGCAAGCGATATAGTTCTGAATTTTTTATTATGAAACTCAGGTAGCAGGAGATTATTGCCTTATAAAAGATGTCTATTGACTTCCACAATACAAGTATGAGTTGACATAGTTATTACAACTTACATACTCACATGAGTAAATGAATGTAATAAAAAATAATGTAAAAATCACAATTTCATTATACTTTAAATTCAAAACAATATAAACTGTGAACTATGCATTCTGACATTGTTCTTAGTAATTTAAGACTCATAAGAAATTCATTGGTTTATCAAACATCATGACCAAATACTTAATATTTAGCAGCACATGAAAATATGTAATTTCTTTTTATTTATTTTCAAATTACCAAATAATATTACTATCTTCTCTGACACTATACTTTAATACCCTGTAACTGTGATTACTATATTAAAGTGTTCTCCATAAGCTTATGTCAAACTAGTTCAGTGTTCGTTACCCATTTATTTTAAATACTATGTTTTAAAATCAACTCATTCCATAAAGCTATTAATTGTGCTTTCCTTTTGTTACTTATAATAAACTATTTTGTAAAACTTTGTTAAATAAATATTCCCCAATTCTCACCAGGTTAGGAATTATTTTTATTCTTTAGTGGAAGCAATTATTTTGAAGAAAAATGCTTTTGTACAGGAACTTAATAAAACTTGGAGTACTTATGAGCGTTGTTTTTAGACTGTAAGACTTATCTTAGAAGAAGTTTTGAGGCTTAGTATTCAATTTTCAGAGGTGCAAAAAATGTTTCTTTAAATCTATTCTTAAAATACACATATGAACAACTGTTCAAAATTATGATGATATCACAGTCAGGTTGCTTTATAGTTAAATTTGAATAAATCTGACTCAGTATTGCTGATTTTATTTCCAACTTGCATTCACTAATCAGAAAAAAAATGTGTTCATAGATCTGAAAACAGTGTAACTTTGGGCATATCTATGGGAGGGAAATCCTTTAGGATTCACCCATTTTTCTTAATAATATACTCTCATAGTTCTAGATGATTCTATACATAAAGGTGAAAAAAATCTCTGGGGTGAAATTTTCCTCAAGAGCCTTCGATATATTTCAAGGTGAAATTGCCACCTGTCTGAAGTTGAAGACTTAGCTGGATAATATCTAACTGGAGAGCATATCCACATCTTTCCTTCGCCTAGAGTTGACATCCACATGTATTAGTCAGGAGAATCATACTCTTGAGAGATGGGTAGAGACTGAATAACTCATGTTCCTCTCTAATGTTAAGTTTCAACTTTTTTCTCCCTTATAAGCATCTTTCCTAAAACCAGTACCACAAAACTCTTAGAAAAACTTTTCTTTGTGTATGTAAAAATTGCCAAAGAAAACAATAAGATAGGTCTATCTTTCCTTTTTTGATGTTATTAATTTAGAGAAACACTAGGTAAAGATAGTGATCTTATTTGATCATTGGCCACATCATTGACTTCCTTTTTACACCATTTTAAGCTCTTTCTTTTCTTAGGCTATTTTCATACATTTTTTTATAGCTAGCAAATCTTTGTTTCTATATTAAGGAGCTATATATAAACACACATGTCATGAATATTGTGTATGTTTTTCATTTGAAATTAACTTCTATACACACACATACACACAGATATCCACATATATACTACTTTCTATGCAGTTATTTTACCAAATGTTTGTATTTTTTTTATTGAGAAAAGGAAAAAAAAA
>NC_022027.1:26348303-26353089 GCF_000317375.1 Microtus ochrogaster
TCAGTGCCCCATTTTTTAATTGGGTTAATTAGCATTTTAAAGTCTAGTTTCTTGAGTTCTCTATATATTTTGGAGATCAGACCTTTGTCTGTTGTGGGGTTGGTGAAGATCTTCTCCCAGCATTTTTTTGATAAGTGTATAACAGATACCCAACTCTATTTGAAACAAAATGTACTACCTCAAAATGATTAAATTTGTTTTGGGAATTCAGGTCCTCTTCATGGAAATGTACACATTTTCTTCCCCAGTGACAGGAGCCTGGGATTTTCCAGCTACCAGAAGCTTGCCTCAGTCCCTCAGTTCTGCTTCTTTTCTCTTGCTAGAATCTATCTGCCATTGATAATTGTTTTTATAGTAGGAGAGATAGTCAATGAAATGTCACTTTTTTGTGATGCCATTCAGGTTCAGAAATGTATCTTAATCTTACCCTTAAAATCCCTAGGAAAAACTGATTCTCTCAGCCTGGCCCAGGTAACTTCCTGTTGGGCAATATAGTAATGAGTACAGAACGGGTCAGGCTTGCAAAATTGCAAGATTTTGATTTAAATAGATAGATTGTAAGCAAAAGTGAGTAGTTATTGCTGTAATAGTTTTGGATAACATGTATCCAAAAGATACTTGCCATAGTTTGAATAGTTATACTTTCATCAAAATATTTTCATTGGAAATTAAATTTCCAGTGTGATGGGGTCACAGAGGAAGCCTTTAGAAATTGGACATGAAAATGTGGCTCAAGTGAATGAGATTAGCAATTTGATGCACAAGCTTTTCTCTGTAGTTGTAATTCTTTCCTTTCCTGTCCCACCACCACATGTAATGAATCAATAATAAAGTGCCATCTTGTTAGGCAATAACAGACCCTAGTGTTTGATTGATATTTACTTCTCAGTCTCCAGAACTCAGAAGAATGAATTTATCTTATTTATAAATTGCCTAGTCCATTTTATTTTGTTTTAGCAGCATAAACAGACTAAAGTAGTTGTCATGACTTATTTCAACTGTCAATTTGAATGACTTGAGAAATGAAGGAATTAGTAAAACACACATCTATCTGCTTCATTCTCTGCAGGTGTAAATTTATATAGAGAACAGAAAATGGGGAGATTGAACCACCCTGCTCGTGGTCAACACTACCTATAATAGGCTGAGGATCCAGACAGAATAAGTCAGGAGGAGAGGCAGGCCAAAGAAGGGATAAAGGTTTGAACTTGCTTCTCCTATAGTCTGTGTGATTTGGGGTAAGAAATTTTTTTCACCCACTTCTGTCCACCAAAGTACTTATGCCATGCCTCAAACCCGAGGCACAGAAAATAACTGACTATCAACTTGAACCAAGACAAACCTTTCTTCAAGCAAACTATTTCAGTTTTTTTTTTCAGAAAGAGCTGTTTTATAAATATTGTTCATCCGCCTTCTAGCCCTTAGGTGCTTAACTCTATGTAACAGATGAGCAGCTAGGTGTGACTCAATATTAAGCAAAGAACCAGGGGTAAGCATCTGAGGCTTTATTTGGTTGGCTGCTTTTGAAAGTCCTGTTTATTTGCTACATAAATATCTGTAAGAAAAATAATTTAAATTTCTGACTAAAATTCTATAAAAGAAGAGTTTTCTAAACACTGAATCTAATATAAGAATTAATGCATTCTTCTGTTACTTAAATAAAATAGAACATTAATATAAAAAATAATCAAAGCAAAAATTGTGAAAATGCAATGTAAAATCCAGATGCCACCTCAAAAAACAAAACAGCAGTTTTCAAACCTCTTTCCGTGAGCTACACTGAAGAACAGGTTACACAGAATTACCTTCCTTGACGCGCAGAATTTATCAGGAATGATTGTTAATGGTGATAGAGTTTTGAAATAGTCCATGAGAGAAATGAGGGGAAATCTTCTATCAAATTCCTTTTTATCTCATTTTTTGCTGGCTAAGGTGCACTCCATGGAAAATAGACTCACCCTCACACGCAATTTCCACTGGATAGTCACTTAGGTGATTGTCCATGTTCTTATACAACACAGACATTATTACTGCTTTTTTTCCTCTGAAGTTTGGGCATGGCAATGGTATCTAGAAAGAAAACAAAAAGCCTAGTTGGTTGCTTATGATCTGCTGACTCCAAAGAAGTGATTTGCCATGTTGTTGTGAAAGCACCATCTATGCAGTAGACAGTACCTTCAGAAAAGAATACAGTAGAAAAAAGCTTTAGAGTTGCATGACACTTCTCTATGGAATCTACTTCTGCAAATACTAAATTGTACTCATGCCCTTCTGTTATAGATCATTGCCATTTATGATGTTTAGTCTTCCTTCTTAAAAATATAAGAATAAAGATGTCATTACTACTTCCCTCAAAAGAAAACTTCAAAAAAGATTATTTTCTTGAAAATACTAGCAAAACATTTAGTCAAACGGCATAGTTTCTGCAGACACATCTGATCTTGCAACTTTAATAAACAGAATCTTCCTTTTACTCTATTTATGTTAACTTCCTTCTCATATATTTCTAGTATTTTAGATGACCTGGTTTATTCTTCCTATGTCTTTATCTTTAATAGTTAAACTGCTTTTAGTTAACAGTTATGGTGATCTTGATGAGAAAGATGCAAAAACAAAGAAAAAAACAGTGATTCTTTTTCCAAATGTTAATCATATTTATCCATGTCCTTTTCATTTAATGCTAAAAATCTATCATTCATTTAATGATGTTAATGCATTTTCATGTGTTGTCTACAGTATGAGGACCTCAAAGTGACCAAATGGTCAGCCCAGGTTCTATGTCAACAGAAAATTCCGTATATTTCTGGAGGAATTTTATTTTCCTTGAAACCAAGAATTATTATCATTCAGAAAAATCCAAGCTTGCCGAAGAAAAATGAAGCAAAACTTTGTTCCAGTGAGTGAATAGTATGATAATAATAGTATGGGGGTTGGAGTATATATTTATTGGCTAAGTCAATATAATTCTTCTAATGTATTCGACAAGCTCTGGTACAAGGAATTATATCCCAAGTCACCAAAATTATTTTTTCACTGTGGCCCACTGGACTACAGTTCACAAATTTTTCTGTCACTCTAACAAGTAAATAGTTCATGGTGTGGATGAAAAATGTTCAAATCAATATACATCATAATCATGAATATGCCATCACATATTTTTATTCGTAAAATATGTCCCTTAGGCTGAAATGACATATGTTATACAATGTGGATGGTAGTACTAGTAAATGAACTATAGCCAAATAAAGAAAACCCGTATGTGGAAATTTTACCAAGTTCTAGAAGGGTAAATTGATACGACTTTAAAATAAAGAGTTTGAACATGATTGTGTTGCAGTATGTTGACACAGTACTGTTACTTTATTTGGTGTTCAGTACATTATTTTATGTTGAGTACTGATGTCTTTTGTTGATACTCAATAGACCAAAATTAAATCATTTTATGAAACAATTCATAGTTTCCACTTCACATCATACAGATCCTGTTCATGATGCTTAATAGTCACTGAGTGCCGAGAGAGGCAATTTGTCTGATACGTGTAGAACTTATTGCATCTTTCACTTGCTTTTCTCATAACGTGCTCTTGGGTCTATGCCCTTGGTAGTCCACAATGTGAGAATAATGAATCTTCACACATTTAGATAATTTTCATATGTTTCACCATATAGTTCTATCCCAGGCATCATTTTATTTTTTTAACTTTTATATTGTATGCTTCCTAAGAATTTGAAAATCAGCAAAAATTCACTACTGCCTAAGAATTGGTTGATGGTATACTTTAGATATATCCTTTCCTATCATTCAGTATATTTTAGCATAATCTTTCCTGTCTCCCAATTATCTCATAGTCTTCCTTTTCCATACTTATCCAAGTTTATGTTCTCTGCCTCACTCTCTCAAAAAAAGAAAAAGCCAATAAAAAATGGAGTCTAATTTGAGTTTGGAAATTATTCAAGCATGAACAGGGTACTGGGTATATCTAAGAATATTTAATGAAAAACTCTATAAGTAAATCTCACAAGTTTTAAACTGAATGCTTTTATAAACATTTTTGATAAGCTCAAACTCATTCTTTCTCTATGTACTGAACAGGACTTAGCTGGACCAATTCATTTGTGCCATGCAGGGTACTACTGCCTGTTATTCACTTAGGAATCATTTCAATTAGAGACCCACTTTCACATTAGTGTATAAGTGATGTTAAAAGTAACACATATTTTAGATAAAAATGATTTCAAAAGCTGTAAAATGTTTCCTGTAAGTAAAAATATAAAACTTTCAATTTGAGAAGCAAAATATAACATCAAACTCACTAGATGAATTTGTTAAGATCTATAGTGAAAATGTATCGTCTACTCATGGAATTTTGAAAAGGATGAACAATATTTCTTCTAATTCTGCTGCCTTCCTTCAAAATGAAAAAGCTAGGGCTATAAGAAGAACAGTTCATCAAGAAAACACATCACATTAATTTAATCAAATTACAATGCATAGTTGCCCTAAAATCAAGGCAGAAACTTCAAATAATCAGTTACATTCCCAGTGAAAATCAGAGAGAGACTGATGTTGCTTATTCATTCCAGCTGCACAGCTAGCTTAGCCCCAAAACAACCACACAGAAACTGTATTAATTAAATCATTGCTTGGCCCATTAGCTCTAACTTTTTATTGGCTAATTTTTACATCTTAATTTAACCTAACACATTTCTATTAATTGGTGTATCACCATGTGGTAGTGACTTACTGGGTAAAATTCCCAGCATCTGTCTCTGGCGGATCCATGGC
>NC_022027.1:26353189-26359019 GCF_000317375.1 Microtus ochrogaster
TGTCTGCTTTCTTCTTCCCAAAATTTAGTTCTGTCTTCTCCACCTACCTAAGTTCTGCCCTCTCAGGCTAAGGCAGTTTCTTTATTCATTAACCAATACAAGCAACACACAGAGGGAACTCCCACATCAGACTAAATGCATCCATGCCTACTACTCAGCTTTATTTCTCTATTTTTTTAAAGTGCAAGATACAAAATCAAGAATCGGTGCTGCCCACATTGAGTTAGGAATCCCTACATTAACAAAATCATCAAAATAAATTCACACAGGCATGGACACTGGCCAACTTTATCTAGACTATTTCTCATTGAGATTGTCAGCCCAGTGTTTCCAGATTGTCAGATTGTGTCACTCTTAATATATATACATATACATATATATGTATATATATATTTGTATGCCATATATGTCTATAATATATAAGGATCTGTGTATTTCATATGTAGAATATATAAATTAATGTAAATATATAATAAACCCATAAATTTATAAATTATCTAAATTAAATAAATTTATATATAATTTTATGACTACTTAAATATGTAGAGAGAGATATTTGGTTATAGTCAAGGTTTCAGTCAGATCTTTTTCTTAGGGATTCTATTGCAATGATAGAACATGATGTCTGTAATCAATTTGTGGAGGTAAAAGTTTTTTTATCTTATATTTTATAGTCCATCACCAGAAAATGATGAAGCACAATTAATAAAAACTCAGAGAAAAATTGGGGTTCAACCTGAAGGTCAGAAAAGCAAAACAGCCAGCCGCTGACTCTTACCTCAACCCCACTCTGAAATGGCGATCCTGCCTCCAGGAATCACAGAATGAGACTGTGTTGGAGACCTGTCTCCTCCCATTGTATGATCCTCTCTATGGCTGCGATTAAAGGCATGCACCACTGGAATTAAAGGCATGCACCACCTGGTTTCTATGGTAACTAGTGTGGTTACTGGAGTTAAAGGTGTGTATTACCACTGCCTGGTCTGTAAGGCTGACCAGTGGAGCTGTTTTACTCTCTGATCTTCAGGCAAGTTTTATTTTTTAAAATACAAGTGAAATATCACTCTAAAGTTAGAGCAGTAACCCAAGGCAGGAACCTCTAGGAAGCAACAGATGGAGAGCTCACAAAGAAGCATGTGAGCTTTACCTGCTTTACATGATTTACATGATTTCCAGCCAAGGGGTGGAGCTGGGGAAAGCAAACCATGACTTTGGTCTTCTCATACCACTCACTAATCAAGAAATGCCCATATACTTATCCACAGTCCAATTTAGAAGGGGTATTTTATCTTCACTTGAGATTCCCTTTCCCTCGTGACTTGTGTCAAGGTGATGTAAAACTAGCTAGCACTTTCTTACTATTTAATATTTATGTTCAATAGTAAGAATAAACTAGAAACGTGTCCCCAGTTATCTTTAGTACATTCAAATCGATTGATCTTCTATGTTATATGACATATGACTCATAGAACTTTGCACTGCAAACCCCTCTCTCTGAACCTCATCACCTTATCCAGCCTCTCCTGTAACTCCAAAAGTATAAAAACGCATCTTTCAAACTAGTATATGCTGACTTTAAAGATAAAAGACAAATATTGCTCTTCCTTTTTCATTCATATGTGGTTGAAATAAATCAACATTTCATTTTTAGTAAAGTGACTATCCTAGATATGCAAATTTCTAAATATTTTTGAGATTACAGTCATCCATTTCCAGTGTCCCAAATTCCTTTGTATTAAGATTCTCCAATTATTACCTGACTTTGTTCATATTGAGGTAATTATGTTTATCTTATTTTTGGTGATACTAGTATCCCGTTTAGTCATTCAAGGATTCCATGATTCTCCAGTGATATTAGGGAATCCAAGTCATGTCAGCATCCATTGCCAGGATTGCAAGCTTATGTTTCAGAGCCACCGTCACTGTTTTCCAGAAATACTGATTTTCTTTTCATCATTGTATTTTTATTAGTATTTATGCTCAATAGTAAGAACAAACTAGAAACGTGTCCCCAATTATCTTTGGTACATTGAAATCCATTGATCTACTATGTTATATATACATTTTCAACTGCTTTTTGTTCTGGGGGTTATGCCTCAGACTCCCAATGGTCCCCTGAAGAATTTGTTTTTAACCAGAACATATGTTTGTCTCCTTTTGTATATTTTAGCTGAGTTGTTCCTAGTGCAGTGTCTGAGGCTCTACTTTTACAAAGTCTTGTGTTCTTATTGCCCAGTAATGACATTCTACATTATTATCCCAAGTGAGCATGCATTGGACATGCTGTGAATACAGACACTGTCCTCAAATAGAGCACAAATATGTCACAAGTTGTAGTAGTGATCACCATGGTACAGTACAGACTCTCCAAATAAGGAGTTTACTCTGCACTTATCAGTAATGACAGGCTAATTTAGTCTTCAGAAAGTTTAGCCAGGTCTTTATACTCACGTCTAATCTTTTATTATCATTCACTCAAATTGGATGTGAAATTGGACCTTTTGGAGCTTCACATTTAGTCAAATTTGATTTTTTTATCATTATCATTAGACTCTAACATATGTTTTTTTTAAGTTTCTTTGAAACTGTATTGATTGAAATTTTTTTTGTTTGTTTTCATCTACTTAATACTTTGGCTCTCAAAACACTCTGACAATTGTTCCCCCCACCACAATTATGTGAGTGTGACCGAAGCTGCAGTTTATTCATTGTCTTAAATGCCCTTACGTGTTTAAGTTCAATCTCATGGGTTATTTTATCTCTCCATGTCATCCCACTTTCCTATATATCCTTTCAATTTTCTATCCATGTGCAATTGAGTACAATTCAAGCATGTCATAGGAGTTATTAAAAACCCTCTTATTACCAGTAATTGGTTTCTCATTTCTTTCAGTTAAAGGTACAATGTAAATTTTAAAAATCTGTCATGAGGATATATTGTGTAGAAGTTCAAAAAATTAATTGTCTTAATTCATGTCTAGATCCAGGTGAAGGATCTAAGGCATGATTCAGTCACTCTTACTAGACACGAAGCAAATGGAAAATATGTGACTATGTTAACCACTCCTTTACTCAGGAAAAATACAACAGTCCAGTTGTATTTCATAATAGTTCAGTACTTCTCAGAAGGGGACATGATGATGGAGATTCTCTGCAGAGGGCAATGGCTGAAAGGAAAGCATTAAATGCAATCTGCTATTCCCATTCCTATTTACTCTTAGTCAGAGGTTATTCAAATGTCAAGCATCTTCCAGTCATTTGCAGGCTACCACACTTGGCTATGTTCGGGTAGCACTTGTTTTCTCTACCTTGTAGAAGTAGTAGGAAACAGGGGCATTCTGTACCTTGTGGAAGTGGCAGGAAACAAGGCCATTCTGTACCTTGTAGAAGTGGCAAGAAACAGGGCCATTCTGTACTCTGTGTAAGTGGCAGAAAAGAGGGGCATTCTGTACCTCATAGAAGTGGCAGGAAACAGGGCCATTCTGGCATCATGTCAGTGGAACAGCCTAATGCACTCAGGATACTGAATTGCTCAGCTTCTTGCAAGGTTTTCTGGACACATTTGCTAGTAAATATAACATAAGTACTGAGTAAGAACAAAAGGGAGAATGAGGAAATATCAATGCTTTTTGTCTGAAACACCCACCCATTAAGTATCATTCTTTTTTTATTGATTTTATTGAGCAATACATTTTCTCTGCTGCTACCCTCCCTTCATCTCCCCTCTCCTTAAACCCCCTGCCAAGGTCCCCATGCTCCCAATTTACTCAGGAGATCTTGTCTTTTTCTACTTCCCATGTAGATTAGATCCATGTATAATTCTCTTATGGTCCTCATTGTTGTCTAGGTTCTCTGTGGTTGTGATTTGTAGGCTGGTTTTCTCTGCTTTATGTTTAAAAACAACATATGAGTAGAGAAGATTACTGTATTTCTAGGTCTGGGTTACCTCACTCAATATGATGTTTTCTAGCTCCATACATTTGCCTGCAAATTTCAAAATGTCACATTTTTTCCTGCTGTTTAATACTCAATTGTGTAAATTTACCACATTTTCCTTATCCATTCTTTGGCTGAAGGTTATTTAGGTTGTTTCCATGTTCTGGCTATGACAAACAATGCTGCTATAAGCATAGTTGAGAACATGTCCTTGTGGCACAACTGAGCATCCTTTGGATATATACCAAAAGTAGTATTACTATGCTTTACAGAAGCTTTTCAGTTTCAGGAAGTCCCATTTATTAATTATTTTTTCAGTGTCTGTGCTGCTGGGGTTATATTTACGAATATATATATATATTTTGAATGTGCCAATGCATTCAAGTGTACTTCCAACTTTCTCTTCTCATCTATGATGTTCAGTGTGGCTGGCTTTGAGATCTTCGATCCATTTGGACTTGAGTTTTGGGAATGGTGATAGATAAGGATCTATTTTCATTCTTCTATATTTTGATATCAGTTATTCCAGCACGATATATTAAATTTACTTTCTTTTATCCATTTGATTTTTTTCTTTTTTGTCAAAAATCAGGTGTTTCAAGGTGTATGGATTAATATCTGGGTCTTCTATTTGGTTCCATTGGTCCTCCTGTCTGTTTTCATGCCATTACCAGGCTGTATTCAGTACTGTAGCTGTGTAGTATAGTTTGAAGTCAGGGATCGTGATACCTCCAGAAGTTCTTCTATTGTAAAGGACTGTTTTGGATATCCTGAGGTTTTTTTTTTTTTTCCATATGAAGTTGAGTATTGTCCTTTCGAGATCTGTGAAGAATTTTTCTGGGATTTTGATGGGCATCGCATTGAATCAGTAGATTGTCTTTGGTAAGATTGCCATTTATACTATGTTAATTCTACCTACCTAAGAGCATGGGAGATCGGTCCATTTTCTGGTGTCTTTTCAATTTCTTTCTTCAAAGATTTAAAGTTCTTATCATACAAGTCTTCTACTTGTTTGCTCAAGTTACTCCGAGATATTTTGTGCAAAATAATGGAATTTTTATGGGCATTGCATTGAATCTGTAGATTGCTTTTGGTAAGATTGCCATTTTTACTATCTTAATTCTGCCTACCCAAGAGAATGGGAGATGTTTCCACTTTCTGGTGTTTCCTTCGATTTCTTTCTTCAGAGCTTTAAAGTTACTCCAAGATAGTTTATGCTATTTGTGCTATTGTTTTATTTGACTGACAAGTCTGTTTCCTCTACTGTATCTTCAGCACTTGAGATTCTCTCTTCCATCTCTTGTGTTCTGCTGTTTATGCTTGCTTTTGTGGTTGCTGATCATTTCCTCATGATTTCTGTTTCTATAATTCCCTCAGATTGTGTTTTCTTGTCTCTGTTTCAGTTTTAAAGTCTTGAATAGTTTCTTTCATATGTTTAATTTCTTTTTTTTTGTTTTCTTTCAGGGATTTGTTGATGTCTTCTAAATTTTCTTTGTTGTTTCCTCAATTTTTTTTTTCTTTTTATTTATTTACTTATTTTTTTAGTGCTTTTTAGTTGTTGAAAAAAAAATTCCTGCCTCCTCCCCTTTCCCATTTCCCTCCCCTTTGTCCCACACATGCCCCTCCTCCCACTCCTCATCCCCTCTTTCCCTCCCCCCCACTCCATTCCCCCTCCCTCTCGAGAATGAAGAGCAGTACAGATTCCCTGCCCTGCGGGAAGTCCAAGGTCCTCCCACTTCTATCCAGGTCCAGGAAGGTGAGCATCCAAACAGGCTAGGCTCCCACAAAGCCAGTTGTTAAAAAAAAATCTCCCTACCGAAAAAAGCCCAGGTCCAGACGGTTTCAATGCAGAATTCTACCAGAACTTCCAAGAAGACCTAATACCTATACTCCT
>NC_022027.1:26359936-26380644 GCF_000317375.1 Microtus ochrogaster
CTTTAAGGAAAATTTTCATTTCCTCTTTAAGTGTCTCAACCATTCTCCTAAAGTTATTTTTTAGGTCATTTCCTTTTGCTTCATCAATATTTGGTTGTTCAAGTTTTGCTGTTGTAGGGTCACTAGTTTTTACTGGTGTTGTGTTGTTCTTCATGGTTTTGGGTGTGATCTTACCTTGTCTACCCATCTTTTCTTCTGATTGGTGTAGTTAGGGCTGTCTGTGACTCTGGTGATCAGTCTTCCAGGTGCCAGTGGATTCAAGGCTTAGACGGTTTTTCCTTGTGGTTCAGTCAGTGCCACAGTTACAGTTACTCCTTATTCCTTGAGGTTGCTCAGCACTCCTGGGTTTTACTTTGCTCCTGTGGAGTTTGCTTGCTCAGGCCTGCTGTGGCCTAGGTCATTGGCTTAGTCCTGTTTCTGTAAAAGTTCCTGGTCTGGATCCACTCCTGCAGAGATCTATGGTTTGGGGTTGGTCCCACAAGGTCTCTGGCTCCAATCTACTCCCTGCAGTTCCCAGACTTAGGTGTGCCAAGACCCACAGCGATCCCAGCTCAGGCCTACTCCCCCAGAGGTCCCAGACCTATGTCTAGACCAACAAAGTTCTCTAGTTCCTGCCTTCTCCCTCAGAAGTCCCAGAGTTTCAAGAGATGTTCCACAGATTCCAGCTATCAATTATTGGCTTTCATTCCTGAGCATATGGAGCTCTGTTCAGGAAGTCCTTTGCTATATCTACACCTTCCTTGTATGCCTACAATTTCTTCTAGCAGACTTAGTAACCACAGAAATCAGGAAATTATGAAGGGACCATAAGTGGGGGTGGAGTGTGGGTTCAGTGTGAGACAGCGATAACATGATACAAGGAATATAAAGTGGAAGATCAAGGTGTGGACTACAGCTAGGCAGGTCAATACAACTTGCAAAGGACTGATAAATGACAAAAGCAAGGATATTTAATGATGCCTCAAGGAGTCATAATATTTAAATTTACCCAAATGATCTTATATGCATAAATAAGCACAGCTATTACCACCCTTTACAGCAAATGAAGACATTGTGAAACAGTCTTTTCTATCGTGGACTGCATAAACAAGACTGGAACAATAAACATATGAACATGAATATTTAATAAAGTCTCTCCTCTAGATAAGAACTACAGGTAACCAGTGACTGCTAAAAAAAAGAAGACTTAGTCTTTCCCACTACTGAAACCCCTTATTGCTTACACACAGAAGAATAGTTAGCACTGAAATTATGCACATGCAAGTAAAAAATGGATTATTGAATTTACCTTTCTATTTGTACACATACACACATATAACATGTGTGTGTGTGTAAAAATTATTATCAAAGGAAAAAAGGTTATCAACCTGAAAGTTTGATGGTATATCACAGAGGATGGTGAGAGGGCACAAGGTATGGAGGTGGAGGGTGGAAAAGAAGAGGAGGACATGGTATAATTCTATTACAATTAAAATAATATTTTAAAATTAATAAATAAATAACTGACTCAAATTATAGTAACTGTTGTCTATTTACTCTGAAAAATTGTATACATTTCCAGATTCACTATTACTTTAACCTACAAATTACCAATGTAAATTCCACATATATACAATGAGGGACAGATCACATTGTTTCAAAGGCTTTTGGTAGATTTTGTATTTTGCATATATATGTCATGCTGTCTATGTCTGTCTCCTAGAGACTGTAAGAAATGATATATTTATGAGAGGATCAGCCAAATTTCAGTAAAGAAGTGAACAGTGATAATTGGAGCAAAATTGCAATCATTCATTACTGTAGTTAATGAAGAAACAGTTGAACCCAGCCAGGCTGTCACCACCATGTTTTGGAAGACTCCAAACATGCAATCAAAGTAACTTAGTAAGACTGAGCAGATTGTCACAAATGAGCAAAGTGCTGGTGAGGATGGGGTAAAGATGTTCCTGAGGAAGTGATGCCTGCAAAATCACTTCACATTAAAGGAACTCTCAAAACATGTCATGACATTGAAAGTGCAAAGGATGCAATGTGAGAAGCTGATTCAAACTTGGCAAGGAGAATGACAATTCCCCAAGGCATAGAAGATGTTCATACAGTTACATACATGAGAGGAAGGCAAGAAATGGTCAAGCTCCTCTGATAATTTTTTTTCAAAAAATTGATTCTAGTATAAATTTTCTAAAAAATTGAATCTGCTTTTAGAATTTTTATTGGTCTAATATACAATTCACTGCCTATTATTTTTAATACTTTCTATATCATTGACAGAAAGAATATGTTCAATATTCTAATAAAATACACAGGGCATCGATAATTCTTCCACTAATCATTGAGATTACATTGCACATAAGTTTATGTTGTCCAGCACTCGGGAGGCAGAGGCAGGCGGATCTCTGTGAGTTTGAGACCAGCCTGGTCTACAGAGCTAGTTCCAGGACAGGCTCCAAAGCCACAGAGAAACCTTGTCTCGAAAAAAACCAAAAAAAAAAAAGTTTATGTTGTCATACAGTACATAGTACATATAAAGTTTGATTAAATTTTATATGAAAATCTCCATAGTAACAAGGTTAGAGTAACTGGATAATATTTTCTAATAAAATTACCTTTCAGCTAAGCATAATAATTTATATTTTATTATTATTTTAATAAATGTTAAAATCTAGCTTGTAACAGTTTAATGATCTTAACCATTTACTAGAGGAAAACATTTAATTATGAGATTATAAGTTTTTATGTCACATGCTGTATATTAATTGGTTCATATACAGAAGACCTATGAAGATGCCGGATCTTTTAATATGTCACATAGAGTGCTTCATTCTTTAGCACAGTAGGTCTTATTCCAGTATATAGTACTAATATGGATATTTTTGTAAATTAGTATTCTCCTTTCTGTGACCAAGCACCTAGAAACTCATCAAAGGGAGGAGTGTTTCTCTTAGTTTGGGCTTGAGAGACAGTCTATCTTGAAGAAATTGTGGAATACAGACACATGTGGAAGGGCATGTAACTGAAACTCTTTCCCCCTAACCTCCACATTGACCCACAGAACAGTAAACAGAAACTGGCTAGGATGTGGAACCCGGATATAACTCCAAGGATGTCCCTTGCCATCTAACTCCTGAAGGCTCCACTTCCAGATTTTTCTACAGCCTTAGAAATCAGAAGCAGTAGCGAAGCCCAAACTGTTGAAACATATGTAACTGTGGTAGACATTTTTTATTCAAATTATTAGAGGGCTCTATGGGCAAGAGTTTTTTTTTTTAAATCATTGTTCAAATTTCTTTTTGTTTAAACAAAGCATTGTTTCTGTTGCTCTTATATTCTCATTTAAATAAGTATTTAGTGGTGCTTTTTATTTTCCTGCAATTCACAATTGTTTAACTTTAATTAGCCTGAGAACTGCAGAGGTAATTTGCTGTCTCTGGCATATGATTAAGTTAATATCTGCTAAATATTTTGGTTTTATTTCTCACTTAAGTACTACAATTTAGTCCAAATATTCTTTTGCACTGAGTTATTATATAAGTACCCAATATTTTCATATTACAAATCTTGTTTACTCATACGGACTTTTATTTAAAAATTAATGGGCAATTTTTGTGGACATGCTACTTACGAAGAAACAAAATTAAGCAAAGATCACAAATGTTGGTGTTTATCATCCAGAAAGGATGTGACTCTTATCTTCACTTTGTAGCGAATGCAATGGAGGGAAGCAGGAAGCTGAAAGAACAGTTTTTGTTTGTAGGCTAATCTCTGCATAATACAGCTTCCTATCACTGTGATTCACCTAGGATGACTTGGATGACCACGCTCATTCATTCATTGGGAATAAGATCTCTTTTTGTTTTGTTAAGGGAAGGTACTAAAAGGAGACTGTTTTCATATTTCTTATCATATTTTCTTTTTATAAATTTTGTTTCTGTTTCTTGATATTATTTTGTTTTTGTTATTGCGAGAAAGAATACAACATTGGGTAGATAAGGAAGTAGAGAGGACCATAGAACCTTCATCTGGCGATGGATGGAGATAGAGACAGAGACCCACACTGGAGCACCAGACTGAACTCCCAAGGTCCCAATGAGGAGCAGAAGGAGGGAGAACAGGAGCAAGGAAGTCAGGACCACGAGGGGTGCACCCACCCACTGAGACAGTGGGGCTGATCTATTGGGAGCTCACCAAGGCCAGCTGGACTATGACTGAAAAAGCACGGGATAAAACCGAACTCTCTGAACATGGCGAACAATGAGGAATGATGAGAAACCAAGGACAATGGCACGGGGTCTTGATCCTACTTCATGTTCTGGCTTTGTGGGAGCCTAGCCAGTTTGGATGTTCACCTTCCTAGACATGGACGGAGGGGGGAGGACCCTAGGACATACCACAGGGCAGGGAACCCTGACTGCCCATTGGACTGGAGGAGAGGGAGGGGGGAGAAGAGTGGGAGGAGGGGGAGGGAAATGGGAGCTGGGAGGAGGCAGAAACTCTTTTTTTCTTTTTCTCAATAAAAAATTTAAAAAAAGAAAGAAAATGGGAAAGACTATGATCAAAATATCTAAAGAAAGTTGAAAGAGAACATTTAAAAATACTTCATTTAAATACTTTAAAACAAAAATACTTGGTCCAAAAATTGTTAGTAATTCTTCGCTTCTAAAAGCTTTTAAGTTGAAATGCAATGGGTCTACAAGAGATAAGAGTTGGTGATGATTTCAACATTCACAAAAGAATAAATCAAATGACCTAGCCTGAAGGCATTATCAATCTGCAAGCGTAATTGCCTGTTTATTCACTTACAAGAGCTAGATATAACTTTTAGTCATAGCATATATTACTTCTCATGCTCATAACCTTTTACTCTAAATTTTAAAGGTATATGTTCAACTTATATAAAGCCTACATGACATTAAAACAACTTTTAGCTTTCCATTCATCACTCATTCTGCCCACCTGATGCTAAAATATAAAATATCTTTTAATTGGTCTTTTTCTTACATGTTTACAATTGTTCCTTTCTTGTTTTTATTAAACATTTCAATTATATGGATTGCTATAAACATAGAAATAAATGGTGGTAGTAATTGGTATTTCTAAATTTATTATTTATATATATGGAAATTAAACAGTCATTGGCTAGAATGAAGAGCAATAAGCTGTCTTTGAGCTTTCAGAAAGAGAAAATGATTTTCGGAGTTTGAAGGCAGAGGTTTTAGCACAATCTCTCCCATTAGGTGTCCTTTCAGAGGACATCCTCTAATTCTCTATTTTTGCTATGAAATGTTCTCACCTTGTGATGTACTTACATTCTGCAATATTTTATGATGAATACCCAGAACATATGAATATGGCATTATTTAGTAAAAGGATGCCTAGAAGTAGAGTTTTCCTGATCATCTACAATTGTGATCCTCTTGTTTTTAGTGAAAGGGCTTTAAATTCAATGATAAGAATCTTTGGAAGACATTAGCAGAAACATCAATACAGATCAAAACTCATTAAGATATCTTCTTTATGATCTTATCACAGCAATGACTCCATTGCTCTGTACTTGTTTTTATAGTAATTGTATACGTTCTCTCAGGTTTAAGGTTATGTTCATTATGATGGGAAGGGCATGGTGGCAAAAATGCTCATATTTGTAGTAGGAAGAGCTTGAGGCCGCTGTTCATATATTTTTCTCAGTCAGAAAGTCAAAAGAGGAATGCTGGTGTTCCACACACTTTCTCCTTTCATCAGTCCAGGACTGACTGAAGTCTATAGTAAAGTACCACACCATGTCAGTGTGTGCCCTTTCTACTCAGTTAAATGTCGCTGGAAATAGCTTTATAGATAGACTGGACTCAAAAGTGTATTGTCTAGGTAATTCTAAATATACTCAAGTTGAATATGAAAATAAACTATACCTTACTTTATACTTTGTCTTTATGGTAGCAATAGACATTTAGCCATCTTTTTTTCACAAAGTTTTCCAAAATTTTATAATAGATTGAGTGAAACATGATAAATAGAGTTTTAATGAAAACCAGGAATGATAGGCAATGCTACATGCATAGTTTGCATTCTTAATTTCTTGTGAGCCAGATAATTAAACTATATTTTTTATATATACATTTCTGCCCTGCCCTCATCTTTCCCTACAATGCTTATCTCTATTTTGGTGTGTTCCTTCTGTATGACTATAACAATTTTGCTAGTTATGATTTTGTCATTGCAAAAAGTCTTCACACTCCTCAGTTTGACCAACTGGTTTTATGATCACACCACATTTAATGTGGAATAGGCATAGACAAAAATAATTTCTTCTTTTAATTTTCTAGGGAAGCTATAAACATTAAAAATATGGCAACGACTATGAGAAAGCAAGAGAAAAGTTATTGTTCATTCTTCAAAATAATAAAAAAGAAACATTTTGCCAATCTTGAATTTGTAAGGCAAGACAAGTAACCATTTGAGAGATACTTTCTGCTTTATTTACTATTAGGATGCATTTGGATCTCCTGCACCTATGTGGAAGCAGGATGATCTTTGCTGAATTATTCCCACTCTTATAAGTTTTCCAGTCATGGTTAGTGACATGGACTTAAACAACCAAGTCCTTCAGAGGTAAAAGAATGATTGATAGAAAGGTTTTGCCCTTTAGATGATTATTTAAACAAATAAATGTAAGTATTACTAAAATAGACTATGAATATGCTCTGTCCTTAGGGCTTCAAATCTAGATCAGTCATGTTCTCTGGATCATTTATTTTTATTAAAATTACACTTTTGAAATAATGTTGCTATATTTCATTCTTGTGTGCTGACAAAAATGCTGACATTTTAGGAATTGTCTATTATTTTTGAACTAAAAAAAGTTATTTCTTCTTATATTGATTCTCTTAGGAGAAAACAAAAGATGAAAAATCAAAAAGCTTCTCAAAAGTTATCTGTAAACCCATTCAATTCCAGGATTATCTCCTCAACCTGGTATTCAGAGTTGTCTTGTATTAAGATCAGTTATAAATAAAATAAATTTAGTCATAGTCATATCTGTTTAATAAAATTTATTTTTCACAGTTAAAATATCTACTTAAGAGAAATCCAGTAGACTTTGATTTGTCAGTAATTAAATAACTGTTTCTTGGGTAGACCAGATGGACTGTGGGCAAAGCCAGTAGCTCTATGCCTGCTGACTGGATTTTTATCCCTGGAATTTGCATAATAGAGGGAAGGACTGACTTCTACAGTTTGGTCTCTGACCTGCAAAAGTTATCTGTGGAATATTCATGAATCTTTCTTCCCTGGTGAGTATTTAAATAAATGAGGTTAAAAAATTAAGTAAAAATAAGATTTTTTAACCAGATGTTTCCTCTGAACCTTGTTTGCTTTACCTTTCTCTGTAGGTTTTACGAATGAGTTCTAAACAGGTTGTTCTGACATTTAGAATTCTTTTTTTTTTGTCATATGTTTCTTTTCTAAGAGTCATATGCTGGATGATAATTTTATTTCACTAGTAACATGAGGCAAATAAAATTTGCTATGACCTTTTTTTTTTTTTTAATTTGCTTTATTCTGTCTTGTTTTGTTTCGTTTTCTGTTTTTTTGAGACAGGGTTCCTCTGTGTAAAACTCTTGGCTGTCCTGGAACTCCCTTTTCAGAGCAGGCTGCTTTCCAATGCACTGGGTACTGCCTGTCTGCCTCCCAAGTGTTGGGATTAAAGGTGTGTGCCACCACTGTCCTGCACTATAACTTTTTACACCACCATATTTCTCACTATTTATAGAGAAAGCCTCTTATGTTTTAGCTGTATAGTAGAAAATGACATGATTTTTATTCACATTATAAATACAGTTTCTAATTACAGGAGCATATTCTTCACTAATGTAGAAAGCAAGACAGAATTAAGTATGACATCACATTGTATATTATAAATGTAATTTCCAAACTGAAAATATGAAATATTTTTAAGTTATAATGTAGCTTATAGGAAAATGTCAACATGGTTTACAATATAAATGCAATCAGGTCTAGAATCAACAGGTCTGTTGATTGCATTTTAATGTAAACCATGTTGACACTTGTTAATACATCCCACACGAAGGAGATTCAAAGAGTAATCCCTTTCTTAAACATTAGTGGATGGTGTATGTATTTTTTCCCCTGGCTGATACAAGACATTGTCAGGAGCTACAAAAAATTACAACAGCAATTCACTTTCTGACAATTTTGGGTTACAGATACCTGAAATATATGTTGATGTGGTTTTTAGGTCTTTGAAACCCTGTTGTGGAAAAAGTGTAAGAAACTTTTGAGACTGAGATACAGAATCCATATGCCACTATTAACTAATAATTCTGGTTGAAACCTAGAACACTAAAACACTGGATGGAACATAGGCTGTGGAGGTCTTGAGGTTCTAGAGAGAAACAAAGACCTTATTGGGAACCAAGATAGACGCCATTTACATTACTGCCTGGCATAAAGTCTAGTGTACTTTGCCCCTGTGCTATCCATTGATCCTTGAGCAAGACCAAATTCAGATTATTGAACTCATTTGTTTGAAGGAAATTCCAAGTCAATATAACATTGCAATTGTGGCATTGTTACTGCTCGCCACTGAGTCAGCGCAAGGAGCAGACATTATGAGAAATGTGCCATTTAGCAACAAAAGAAATGTCAGCAAGTTTTAAAATGGAGATGAGGATGGTTTGGAAAACGTAGCTATAGCAGATAGAGTGATTAATTCCTATTAGTGAGAAAGCTGATACTGTTTGCTGGAATTTTAGGAAAATTCCCCTGAGTAGAAGAGCTCACAAATCAGTGGCTCCAGCTATCTGAGAAAAAAGTGCTGAGGCAAATGTTTTTCTAGATTGTTCTGCAGGAGAACACAGAGGCTACTGCAGTTGCTATAGATACATTAGAAAGTAAGTAAAATCTATTTTTAGCTGTCCCACTGATACTATTTTGAAGGACCTTATAATGTGACAGTTATGGAGGATTACATCAAAGTTCCAGAAGGCCACTGAGAGCAAACTATGTATGGTAAGGTCAGATTCCCAGCTAAAGGACCCTCTAGAAGCCACTGGGTAAAGTTGCAAAGATGAAACATAAGTTGCAATTGATATTAGTAGAATCTTAAGATACTAGGACTGTGGAATGCCTGGCAGGGAAAAATACAGGTAACAATTGGAGCCAAGCTTTACTTGGTACAGGTAACAGAGTAGAGGGATCGGGCTTAAGAACATTGGCTCAGATTGTTTTATCACCATCTCCAGTGCTGAACTTTGAGCTGAGGGATTTGGTCTTTGTCCTCCAAATAAGGGATTTTATATCTTTGCTATGCATCCATCTTTCCTTTATCATTCCTCTCTAGTGCTGGGATTAAAGACGTGCACCACTACTGCCCGATTTTTATGGCAAACTACTGTGGCTACTGAGACTAAAGGTGTGTGTCACCACTGCCTAGTCTGTATGGGCTGACCAGTTCATCTCTTTACACTCTGAACTTCAGGCAAGCTTTATTTATTAAAATACAAATGAAATATCACTATAATGGTTGCTCTTGTTAAGTTGACTGAACTTAAAATAGTCATAAAAGATAGGCTTCTGGGTATCTGTAAATGTGTTTTTAGAGAGGTGTAACTACATAGGGAGACTAATACTGAGGATGCCCAAGTCTTCTCTTTACTATGGGAATGGAAATATATATATATATATATATATATATATGTATATATATATAGTACACATATATAACTGATTAAAAAATTGCACACCTTAAATATAAACCACTGATGTCATGTCACTTATACCCCAGCGGAGGAAAGAGAGAAGAGAATGAAGAATAGAAAAAAAATCTAAAAATACTATGAGATTATCAATTAATAACTCACTGTTCCTAAAGTAAACTTTACTGTTGTATTAATAAAGGTGTAGGGAATAGATCAAATGGAAATTCATGATAGTTTGATTTTATTATATATCTTTATATATAAAACATACGTATATGTATAAATATAAACACACACCATATATATTTCATTATTTTGTGAAATTGATATGTATTTTTACTTTTCTTTTGATCCTTGGTGATGCTTCAAACTCCATTTCACTTCTTATATTCTCTTAGTTTTGCTGCATTTTAACTGAATGAGTTGAATTTTCTGAAGCTTGTAAAAGTACAGCCAGTCAATGATTTCAAGATAAGTGGAAGTGCTCTTAAAATACCTAGTAAAGGATTTCTGAGAGGTCACCGTGACCAGAACATAATAATGCACTGGATGTTATCCCGGAACACCGTGTGGAGTAAGGCACACACCGAAAGTAAGCAGGCTGTCTATTCTCTGTCCTTCTTGTTATGTGAATGAATTGACATTTTGTACAACAGCTGAGTAAATTATTAGCTGTGGACTTGTCTTTTGGGGCTTTATTCACCTCTTCAGACCTAATGTTATATCTAATGACATCTCTCACGATTTTCTTCCTTCTATTCAAATTTTCATGTATCTGTTGCAAAAGCATTTGAGTTTCATTTACACTTTTCTTTCAGCTCTGTACCAAGTAAACACAGTTAATTAATTGATTGATTAATTAATTAATAAAAATTAAGACAGTTTATGACAGACTAGTCTAAAACTTATATGTACCAAAATATGATTTGAATTACTAATCTTCCTACCTTTATTTCTCAAAGGCTATGTTTTAGAAATGCCCCATTATGTACATTTTTGTGCAATACTGCACAGTCTTCACAAGACTTCATAAATGAGGAGCAAATGCTCTGCTAATTGAGCTGAAAAACTTTTTGGTTATTTTCTAACACTTTAAATGTTATCATTACTATTGACATACATTGAGTGATATATGAGGATTTTGAATGTTACCTTGAATATATAGTGCTTTAAGAGAAAAAAGTTATAGTTAAATATGTACATCTATTATAAATAACATAATTGGAAATCGCCATTAATGCCCTGCTATGCAAAGTTAACTAATCAAAATAAGTTTTTATTATTTAAATTTTTATTTAATATTTGAATATTTATATAATGTGTTTGGTTCCAATTCAGCTCTTTCTTCCCTTTCCATTCCTCCCACATTCCCCCTTATGTTTCCTACCAATATCATTTAGTTTTTATTCTATAATTAATGCCCTCTGTTTCCATCTAGAGTTTTCTTTATGCTTATAGTGTCACCATATTTGGAAACATAGGTAGCCGTTAATGCCTTTATACCAAAGAAAAGAGACTTTCCATCTTCTGATAGCTCTCAACTACCAATAATTTCTCATATTGGTGTGGGGGGGGGCATTTCTCAACTCCTCCCACACTTATGCTGAGATTTTTGTCTGTAATAATCTCGTGCAAGTCTTGTTCATACAATCTGAGTCACTGTGAGTTCATTTGTTCAACTACACAGCTAGGTTTGTCAAAATTGCTTACATCCATGTCAAAGGTTACAGACATGCACTCCCTCTGGCACTCATAAACTTTTCAGACCACACCCTTTTATGTGGTAATCCTTACATCTTACAGGAGATGGTATGATATTGAAGAAATATCTAATTCAGAACTAAAACCTTTCAAGTTCGTTTTTCTCTGTCTATTGAAAGATTGTTAATCTTTGGATATGCTGCCATCTACACAAAATGTCTCTCTGCTAAGACTTGAAATATTTAGTAGTTTATGGATATAAAGAAAAGAATTTAGGACTTAGTTTTACTATTATACCAATTTAGCAGACTAACAGGGATAGATTGTCCCTTATGGCATATGCTTTTGTTTCTGCTAACAATACCTAGCAGAGAATTATTGGTAAGGAACAGGCTTTAAATACAATAAAATATGTGGTTAATCACTCCCATTGCTTTTCTACCACTATTACATCAGTAGGCATTTCTTTAAATTCTTTATCAATGTGAATCATTTAATATTTTGAAGAATATTGATTAGAATTCATCTTGATGTAAGAATTGGATAGTTTACAATTCCAATGCTGTTTTGTAAGATCAAATTTTGTGTACCTGATGGATTATGGAAATAATCTTCATATGAAAATTCAACAATAGTTTTAGAGAAGTTGTTGTCAAGATGAGCAATACAGACATGATATTTAAGAAAGTGTTTAAATAATTTTATGTACTTCCTGGCAATATAATGTGGCTGGTATTCTGGTTTAGAGGTATCTGTAACAACTTTACAACCTCATGCCCTGGAAATCAATCAATTATTCTGTTTATAAATTCTGTGAGTTAAGATTCAAATCAAGGTCAGATTCTTTGAAAGACCCAAAGGCTAGATAGGACCAAGTCATGAGAAATCTCAGCCATTTCCATGTCTGGAAGTTGATACAGTTTTTCTGCTGAGGATGTAGTTTAGCTAAGCTATATATAGAAATACAAAATGCGGTCTTTCCTTGTGATGTGAAATGGTTAGAAAAAGAGACAAAGGGGAAAAGAAAGTGGATTGTATCCCCTATTACCTAACCTCAAACTCATTAAGTTTTAGTTTGTTCATTGTTGTAATAGGAGCAGCGGGGTGCTTCCCGCCACCCGGCCGCCCACACGGCTAGCTTTACCCAAAATAATTACATGAAAACTGTATTCTTTTAAACACTGCCTGGCCCATTAGTTCCAGTTTCTTATTGGCTAGCTCTTACATATTGATCTAACCCATTTCTAATAATCTGGGTAGCTCCCAAGCTGGCTTACCAGGGAAGATCTTAACCTGTGTCTGTGTCGGGAGTGAGAATCATGGCGACTGCCTGACTCAGCTTCTTTCTCCCAGCATTCTGTTCTGTTTACTCTGCCTACCTAATTTTATGTCCTATTAAAGGGCCAAGGCAGTCTCTTTATTTAACCAATGAAATTAACGCAAAACAGAAGACTCTCTCCCATCAGTTCGTCCTCCTTAGCATCTGTGGAAGAGCCATCTAATTGTTCTTCAAGTACTTATTTTCTTGTATTTCCTGCTTTTAAACCAATTCACAGTCATAATAAGTTCTGAATGTTGTGATTAAACCATAATTAATAGAATATAGCTAATAAGTTTGTATCATTCTAAAATATAATACCTCAAAATGTCGTTTTAAATGTTTTTATGTGTAAAGTGTGTTTGTGTGAGTATATAATATGTGTTTGTAGATATCTGGAGGGAAAAAAGGCATTGATGAGATTTTTTGGAGCTGGAGTTATAGCCAATTGTTACCTGTCCCGTTTAGTCTGCTGAGACTTTATCCCCAGCACTCTTGTAAATACCTAGAAGTACCTTATACTGCTGTGTCATTTCTCCAGCATCAAAGGCCTTCAAAACTGACTCTTTGCTTTCACCATATCCCTTCTAACCAGAGAATAATGATCTTCAGGGTGACTATGAGGTCACTGCTACATGATGATTTTCCGCCCTAGACACAAATAGGGTTATGAATGCACTGAAGAATTATTTTGATGCTTCAGCTAATGTACAATTGTGTTAACAGAAGTGAACTTCAATTCAACTTAAATTTAATGTTTAAATTTAAATTGAATTTTTTAATGTTTTGCCACAATATTTTTTTTGTGTTGGGCTATTAGGTTAGTACCTTTCAAGGAAATGATGCTAACTACATATTTATAATGGGTAGACATTAATTTCATATAATAGTCAATATTAAATGTAATTAATTAATACATTAACACATTAATGTATAATGTATTATACATTATAACACAAAATGTATAAACATATTCATTACAGATGTAAATATTAAAAAATGATACCATTTGATGATTAAAATTGTTCTAAAAGTTCTCAGAAGTGCTTTTATTCAAGAAAACATGAAAAAACAAAATGATTAAATATTACAAAAAAATTTCCTTATGAATCTCAGTGATATAAATACATTAAAAATAGGATAAATAATTTCAGATGACTTTTAGAAATAACAAAAATATGAAGCAAAGTATTATACATATTGTAGCATCTAGTAAGAAAATATAAATAAAATATTTGAATGTTATCAAAACATAATTATAAATAGGTAATATAACACTTCAAACTAGACTAAACTGAAACATAACTAGAAGATAATTGATAAAAATTTCTTAAGAATATAAGAAGTTATAATAAATCAAGATTTGTTGCATCTTTCTATGGGAGTAATGATAATAACAATATTTTTTTTTGATTCTTGAATCAATCTATAATATGCTAAAATATCTTGAACATCAGCAATTCAAGATGTGTAAATTGACAGATCTCTGATATACAGCAGCAATGAACCTTAAAGCCAAAAGGGAGTCCTAAGTATTCACCTTTATCATTTCTGAAAAGTTACCACTGAAAATTGGCATTTGCATATTTATAATTAGCTTTCTTGCTGCATAGCCAAGTGCATAACTGAGGAAGTAGCAATTAAGGAGAGTGACACAATTAAGTGTTCTTCCATAGGATGTGGAAAAGAGGTGAAAAAACTGTTTTCTTTCCCAACATTAATATTTTTACTGATGATTTGAAGCTTTCATACAGTGTACTGTGATCACAGTCTCTTCCCATCTTCCTACATCTACCCTTCCACTTCTATGTCCTCCCCAGAAAAAAATAAATAAGAAAGAAAGAGAGAGAAAGAGAGGAAGAAAGAAAGAAAAACACTGAGTTCAATTTGCATTATCCATGCACTCATTGGAGCATGGTCAAACTCCCAGTAATCAGTCACTTATAGATAACTGACTACTTTTTCATCCTCCCATCAAAAGCCATCAACAGTGAAGAGCTATATTTCAACATCTTTGTCACCATTTTTAAGGATTCTCTTCAGTGACTTCATCTCTAGACTGTTTCTTTTTCTTTCTCTATTTTTTTTTTGATGGGAGGAGAGTGTTGTCACTGAACACTTCAATGTATCTCTGTCTATTGTTGAAAATGTATGTAGAGTTACTTTTTCAGAGATATTTCAAGAACGCACAGATTTTATAATCAAGAGCAGTCAAGGTTTAGCTTTGTGGAAAAGTTTAAAAATCTGAAAATCCATCTTTTCAAAGTGTTGTTTATATATATAATTTATTTTGTATTATAAAGCAATATATATTGTTTTATATTTATTTATTGATTACACACACAAACAAACCACAAAATTTATTCTCTCTTTCATAAAATCCCAGCCACAGTTTCCCTTCCCTCCACTCCTCAAGGCCCTCATTCTACTCTTCCTCCATTTCCCTTCATAAAAGAGCAGGCTTCCCAGGGATATCAACCTAACATGGTCTAATAATAAGCGTTTTACAAAAATACAAGATTCATACCTTCATAGCAAGGTTGAATAAGATAACCTAGTAAGAGGAAAAGAGTTCCAGGAACAGGTGAAAGGATCAAATACATACTCACTCCCACTGTGAGGAGTCTGACAAGATCACCAAGCAACACAACCATAACATAAATGCAGAGGACACAGCACAGAGCCCTACAGGCCCACTGATGGCTACTTCAGTCTCTGGGAGCCCCTTTGAGTTCTCTTTTGATTTATGGGCCATTGTTTTTAGTGGTGCTCTCTACACACCTGCCTCCTATAATCACTCTTCTCCTGCTTCTACAATATTCCATGAGCTCTATGTGATGTTTGACTTCGATTTCTGTGCACGTGCTCCTATCTGTCAGATGAAGCCTCTCTGATGGTAATGAGCTAGCAGCCATCTATGAGTATAGCAGAATACCATTAGGAATCATTCGGTTGAGTTTTTCATTTTTTGTTTGTTTGTTTTTGAACAGTTCTATTTGGTTCTATTCAGGATCTGTGGGTTATCTAGCTTCTGGTTCCGGGCCATTCAGGCAATTTCAAACTCCTAGTGGCATGGCTTCAAGTTCGATCAGTCATTGGTTAGCCACTCCCACAAGTTCAATGTCACCATTAACTCAACGTATCTTGCAAGCAGGACAAATTATATATGAAGGTTTTGTGTCTGGGCTGATGTCCCAGTTCCACCACTGAAGCCTTGCCTGGATAAAGAAGATGGTGGTTCAGGGTCTCTATATTCCCTTTTAGTAGGAGTCATCACTAGGCTCAGTCTTGTAGATTCCAGGAAGCTTTTACTGCACTAGGTTTTAATATAGTTCCCCAGATGCACACCAATCCCAGTAATTTATCCCAAGACTTTCTCCTCCCCTCTCTTCATCCCTCATCACCTGACCCCAGTCCACCTGCAAAATCTAGTCTACTTCTCCTTCCCAGGGAGGTCCATGAGGCACATCACATTTTCAGTCCACCTTGTTGCTTAGCCTCTCTGGGTCTGTGGATTGCAGAAGGATTATCCATTACTTAATAGCCAATATCCACTTATAAGTGAGACAAGTCTGGGTACCTCCTTCAGGATGATATTTCTAGACTTATCCATTTAGTAGCACATTTCATAATGTGTTTGTTTTTAATAGATGATTAATACTCCATGTGTAAGCACCACATTTTCTTTATCCATTCTTTGGTTGAGGAACGTGCATGTTGTTTGCAGTTTCTGGCTAATATGAATGAAGCTTCTATGAATATAGTTGGGCAAGTGTCCCTGTGGTAGGATAAAAAGTTCTTTGGGTATGGTCCTATGAGTAATATGGTTGCATCATGATATAGATTGATTCCAAATTTTCTTGTTGAGGAGAAATGAAGACAAAATAGTTCTTTGATTTTTCTGAAACATGTTACTAACCCAATTCAGCTTATTTCTTTACATTAAACCTTAGCTAAACCAATGTGTAGTTTTACTTCCCCTTGGTTAAATGGTATGAACCAGATAACTACCAATGGAGGCTTTGATTGCAAGAACAATATGAATCAGCAGTGCAGAGCCCTTCTGGTGTCATTGCTTTATCTTGTAAAGGTTGGTGTGAGTATACAGAGTCACATGCACAGCACCAAGAGTTGCAAACAGAGCAGATGAAATGGTGTGCCAGACAGAGGAAGAAATGTTCTCATTTCACATGCAAATGTACACATTGTTGTCCAAAGTTATCCAGCAGAGGAAGAAAATTGCGTGAGTAAACACCACTGAACTCTCCAGGAAAATGCTTTCATTTATTCTGGTTGGCACATCACTACTCCTAAAACTGAATTTGTCAAAGATGAGTTATACTATCTGTGCAATAGCTTGAGAGAATGCATCTGTTTATTCATTCATTCATTCATTAGTTTTGATTAATTTTCTCTACTTTCTAGAATAAAAGTACTTTCACTAACTGAGATGAATGTATTTGGTGACACAATTCCAAGTGTTGTCTATAATCACACATCTCCCAACACCTCAGCTTCATCTGCCTAATTTTCTTTATCGTTTTGCCTATTGGTATAATTTCTTACAGAAGCATCCACCACAATTTTTCTTATATCATTTGAATGACAGAGCAATGATTCTTAGAATAGAATTTTCAAAGTACATTTTTTATTTTTATGATTAACATATTTCAACTAATTTTGGGAGTGAGCTGTTGCATTGTTTACTGATTTGATTTCTATTTGCCAAAACAGAAACATGAGTAAAACTAAATCCTCAAAAGTTAAAAGATTGTTCTGCGACTGCCTGGGTCCATCCTGGTCTACAAAAGCTAGTTCCAGGACGGTTAGGACAGTTACACAGAGAAACCCTTTCTCAAAACAAAAACAAAACAAAACAAAACAAAAAATCCGAAACCAGCAAAAAACAAAAACAAAACTAACAACAAAAAGAGCCTTCTGGACATGGTACCACCATTGCACTCACGAACCTACATGCACAAGACATACATATGATTAGGTACATCAACAATTCATCATAAAATGGGCAACAGCATGCGGCCACACTAGTCCTTATTTCCTTGTCATTTAGTAGTTGCTAGTAGAATTGTCATTTTCTTCACTGGGCTCTGTGCTTTTTAATTTGCCCATGATTCAGTAAATGATCTCTCACATGTACTCAAGAAAACAACCTGAATTAGACTCAGTGGATAGCACACAAAAAAGTAGGGCAACTTGTTGGTAAACTGAAGTGTTTCAGTGGGTGGTGGAGAAGATGAGAAACAGTAATGAGAGTTAGAAATTACTAACACTCGTATTCATGTTTGAAAATGTCAAAGGACAGGGATAAGTAAATAAAACATGCTCTGACTTTACTCCCAGTGCATAAAAGTCACTATAAGAATATGTGATGCTGTAAATGTGATCACCAATAGTAAAACTTTGAATTTTATTAGCACATCTGTTAACTAAATGGTTTAACTGATGATGATGATGATGATGATGATGATGATGATGATGATGATGATGATGATGATGATGATAGAAAACTACTATTAGGCTTAATTTATTATTGGGCTTATAAATGCATTATTTTAACATCTAACTTTAAGACATAGTTTGCATTCTGTGTATCTGTAAGACTGTACAACTAATCCAAATTTTAGAGTAGTTCCTTCCTGGCAAAGTCAAGTCCCTAAACTGAGCTTAGACTTCTAGAAAGACAAGCTGTTATTTAGGGAAGGCAGGATAAATTTTCCTAACCCTCAGTTTCCCACCAAAAAATGAAGATACAATCTATGTCATTGAACAATTTCAATTATATAGCGGCATAAATCCTATCAATGGCTTTGCTAATTTTTATATGTTATAGGGTGATGAGCACATCTGAACTTACATCTGTGAAATCTTCCACTGGTATCACCCTTTTTATTTCTCCAAAGGGCATCTGTGGAATAATGCCTGACACAGCCCATTATGGTTTTAGTCTGTTCCTTTTTTCCTTAGCTTTGAGACAAATGGCTTGAAATAGTAATTCCCTACTCACTAGACCCTGAAGATGATATAGTTTCCTAATGTTTTGAAATATGTTTCAAATTCTCCTAGTGAAGTTTGGAGCACCTCATCGATTTTTCTTGCCATCAATAATTCTAATCTATCCTCACAAAGAAGATGAAATCATACCTTGTTGGCACTGCCTATGTGCCAGAGGACCTGTACTTTGCCTATGGCTCCCTAGTAGTGTTCTCAGAATTCATTCTAGAACAGTATTTCCTAATCCTGGAAATTTAATAATGCGCAGCTTGGCATGTGCCATTTGCTGCTCTGATCTTCTTCAGGACTGCTGAATTATAACAAAGTATTCAGTTTTTGAACCAAAACTTAACTTTTTATTCTGTAGATAACTTATCTAATAAAAATGCACATTGTCGATATCATAAGATTTTACATTAAAAACAAAGGTAAACAAGAAATAGTCATGCTTGGCATGTACATCAGGTTCTCCTAAACAAAGTATATGCCAAAATATATAAGTTTGTAATATTCTAGATTTTCCAGTGAAATAATCCATGCACTTGAGCACTTTCTAATGTGCCTCAGAGAGTCAGCAAGTGTGCTCCATGTATGAAATGGCAAGCTCTATCTCTAAACCTGGATCTACACACTTCGTGATGCTGCCTTCTTACCATTTAGGTTTGCTTCAGCAGTAGAAATATGTTCAACATCTAGGTGAAGTTGTAAAAAAGAAAGTGATCGAGCATATGAGACCACTCTAAGAAAACAAGAAAAGTTTTCTGATTTCAGTTTCTTCAAAACATGGAATTGTTTAGGATCACAAATTATATGCTCAATGTCCTTTATTTATGGCTAGAAACCAATTATGAGTGAGTACATCCCATGTTCATCTTTTTGGGTCTGGGATACCTCACTCAGGATAGTGTTTTCTATTTCAGTCCATTTGCATGCAAAATTCGCGAAGTCATTGTTTTTTATCGCTGAGTAGTACTCTAATATGTAAATATTCCACACTTTCTTCATCCATTCTTCCATTGAAGGGCATCTAGGTTGTTTCCAGGTTCTAGCTTTTACAAATAATGCTGCTATGAACATAGTTGAACAAATGCTTTTGTCATATGATAGGGCATCTCTTGGGTATATTCCCAAGAGTGGTATTACTGGATCTTGGGGTAGGTTGATCCCAAATTTCCTGAGAAACCGCCACACTGATTTCCAAAGTGGTTGCACAAGTTTGCATTCCCACCAGCAATGGATGAGTGTGCCCCTTACTTCACAACCTCTCCAGCAAGGTGAACCCAAAGAAAAACATATAGTCATCCACCTGGATATGGGAAGTAGACAAGATTGCAGGGCAAAACCTGGGAACTTGGGGGTGAGGTGGCATGGGGCTAAGGGGAAATGGGGTGAGAAACATGAGAAGAGGAGAATGGGGGGAGCTTAGGGGAATGGGATGGTTGGGATAAAGAAAGGGTGGACACGGGAGCAGAGAAATATATATCCTAATTAAGGGAACCATCTTAGGGTTGGCAAGAGACTTGACTCTAGAGGGGCTCACAGGTGTCCAGGGAGATGTCCCCAGCTAGTACCTTGAGCAACTGAGGAGAGGGAACCTGAAATGACCCTATCTTATAGCCATACTAATGAATATTTTGCATATAACCTTAGAAGCTTCATCTGGCGATGGATCAAGACAGAGACAGAGACCCAAATTGGAGCACCGGACTGAGCTCTTAATATCCAAATGAGGAGCAGAAGGAGGGAGACCATGAGCAAGGAAGTCAGGACAACGAGGGGCGCACCCACGCACTGTGACAGTGGAACTGATCTATTGGGAGCTCACCAAGGCCAGAAGGACTGGGACTGAATAAGCATGGGTTGAAACTGGATTTTCTGAACATGGCGGACAATGATGAGAAGCCAAGGAAAATGGCACTAGGTTTCGATCCTAATACATAAACTGGCTTTGTGGGAGCCTAGCC
>NC_022027.1:26380904-26401696 GCF_000317375.1 Microtus ochrogaster
TGGAATTGTTCTTATACTGTGTTGATGTAGGATTCCCTTCTGTATTCTGTGAATACCATTGGTTAGTAAAGAAACTGGTTTGGCCTGGTAGGGTAGATAGTTGGGGAAAAATAAACTGAATACTGGGAGAAAGGAAGCAGGGTAGAGAGAAGCCATGGAGCCTCCACTGGAGACAGACACACTGAAACTGCTGGTAGGCCATGACCTCATGGTGATGCACAGATTTATGGAGATGGGTTAAATTAAGATGTAAGACTTAGCCAGATATATGTTTAAGTTATTGGCCAAACAGTATTGCAAATAATACGATTTCTGTGTGATTATTTGGGGACTGAGCAGCTGGCAACCGACAAGTGGCTTATTACAACACTGTGTCTTGTGCTCCTCTCAGGTGTAATAGATAGGAATCAGTTTACTTCCTATTAGTCATTATTACTCCATGTTCGTATTCAATTAGGTTTTTAAAATATCCTTTATATATCTCTATGGAAAATATGTTCTCGCCATATGAGACTTGTCCTTGTGAATGTATACAGTTTAAACTCTTGAGAACTTTACTCATGTGACTGTTCTTTTTTTTTTGTGGGCTTTACTAAGATATTACACAAATTAGAAGGAATATGCTTATTCATTTGGTCTACAAAATAACAGGGTGTCAGAGTGATCATACTATTTTCAGGTAAGAATCAACCCCAAGTGTCAGTGCCTTTTAAAACCAGTGTTTTATTTCTTCATCCCTCATGGCTACTGTTTCATTTCTGGTGCCAGCAACCATGTCAAATACTGGTATTAATATGGCAATAAAAATAATGGCCTCACAGAATGTTGATGAGTGATTAGGCATGTCAGTCTAGAGGTGATGTCTCATCTCCAGTCTGGCTGGAGCAAACCATTTGACCCCATCCAACACGAATCAGGCCAGAGTACATAATCTTCTATAACCAAAAGGAAGAGATGACAACCAGGAGGGTAAACATGGTAAAGTTCCTGCCTTCGGATACTCAACAAGGAATGAATTACACCAATACCAACCAGGACAAAGGTAGGAAGTCATGTGACTGTTCTTAAGCCTCAGAGTATGAATTGTATAAGGGTAGAAATAAAATTGGCTATCACATGAGACTTTAGTCCACCTCATTTGTTGGGTCCACCATCGTAGGTCCCACCACTTCTAGAGCAGTGAGAGAAATAAGCTTTAAAATTTTTGTTCTACAGTATCCTAAACATAAATTAAACTATTCCCCTTTAGGAAAATAAAAAACAAACAAATAAAGAAGCAAAACTATCATTGTTTTGCTAAAGATTATTGTGATGGTGTATTATCAATATCTTTTCCCCCTTGGTTTCTACATGTCTGTATGATATAAGGCTGAAATGCACTGTATCTTTTCCATAATAAACTAGGTAATTACCAAAAAGATGAATAATAAAGGATGTAAGAATGTGACAGGAACACAATGGGTGTTCCTTTTTTCCTTGAAGAGGTAATTTGTTTTCTTCTTTGTAACTTTAAATGTGTGTATTTATGCTTCTTTTCAAGTAGAAAACAGAATCAACAACTTCTTCGTTCAGAGAGAAAAATTTGGTAAAGATAACCAAGGTTCATCACTCTTGACTTTCTAAACATATGAAGTACATAAATACATAAAAATAATTCTTCTAAACTCAATTAAGTTTGCAGGGTTGGAAGGCTTATGACATTTAAGTAAGAGAAGTGACAGTTTTGAAGCTACTATGAAAGTTGTATACACCCAATTAAATTCTCCATTATCATGCAGAATCTGTCACTGGGAATAATAACATTGTGTTTGTCTGAGTTACAATGTCAACATTAAATCATGTATACTGAGAAATGCAACAACAATAACTAAGAATCCTAGAATTTACAAGAAAAAAAGACTAGCTCTGGATGTGTGGTCCCTGGGAAGCATATCTTTAGCAAAACCCTTTCAAGAAAGGACATGGATAAAATTGGATAAAATGCGAAGAACTTGACAGTAGTTACAGATGAACCATCTTTAATGTATCACATTCAAATAGTGTAAACTGAATTTTGGAACTACAAAACAACATCAGGATATATATACATACTGTGTGTGTAACTATACATGAATGTATTATATTAAATTTAATACACAAAATAGGCAAGTATTGTATGAGATTACTCATCTGAGCATTTTAAATAAGTTATTTCATAGAATTTGTAAGTAGACAATGTCAAGAGAACCAAGTCATTATTACATAGGAGCAAAAACTTCCCATGTCCTTTTGCATGACTGAGTCATATAGGAGATGATGATATGCTGGGCACTTCAAAAGGCCAGAATAATGATTTTTAAGTTTTCACCATAAAAAAATTACAAATGAGATGGCAGATATATAAAGACTATTTAAGCATTAAACAATCTGTATGTGCATTGAGACATTATATGGGAGATCCCCACATTTGATTAGTATCTGTCCTTTCTATGACAATAAAAAGTACATTTTAAAAATTCTTGTAACTTCAGTCTGATGAGTTTCTATTGCTCTGTTAGAGTAGAGGTGTAGAACTGGACATGCAGATAACTAAAGAGCAGTCTTTAGTGCTTAATAATGTAAATCCATTTGTTGTTGTTTGCTCTAATTTGGTTACTTACAGAGAAATAAAGAACCTTCTTCAGAAACAAAGACTTTTTTCTTCCTTAGATTCCTTTAACTGCTTATGAAAGATCTTAACGTACGTGTATCAGTGTGCTGGACTAAGTTATTATTTAAAGCTTATTAAAATGTAATCTTGCCATACCAGCATATTTGTATGTGTTACTGACCTCAGCTATACTCATGGTATTGCCATGAATGAATGCTGTGTGTCATCCCAGGAAAATACAAATGGAACCTTGTTAGACGCTATAATAAAAATAAGTAGTCATTTATCAAGGCTATGAGAGTACACAAATACTATTAGCTCTTGGAATTTCTCCAAGCAGTTTATCACAAGATGCAGAATTGGTGGAATATTTAGTTTTTCACATCTACTACAGACTGAATTTTCCCCCTTCCCATTCTAACCTTGTAATCTTACTTGTAGCACACATCTATTTGGAGATAGCGCATGTAAGGAGATTAAAAATAGTTATGTCAGCCATAAGGCAGCTCAATCTCATGGAGCAACATCCTTGTAAGACGAGACATCAAAGACCTGACATAAGGATCACAGAAAAAAGTCAGATGAGGATGAACCCAGTAGCCAGATATAGGCAACACTATGAAAGATCGTTAAAAAGATCCCCTGTATGATGACCCTAGGCCTTCCATAATCCAAAAATGTAAAAACATGGTTATTTATGTTAGACTTTATTTTGTAAACTCATCAGACTAAAATATCAATTGTTGATATTTATGAACTAATTGTGCATCATCAGCATCATTGTTTGTGTGTGTGTGTGTGTGTGTGTGAGAGAGAGAGAGAGAGAGAGAGAGAGAGAGAGAGAGAGAGAGAGAGAAGGAGAAAGAGAGAGAGAGTCTGAGTGTATGTGAACTCCAGCACAAATGTAAACAGATCCAGTTTGTGATTCAAAGTCATTGTTTTCCTGAGAACGTCTGACACAAAGACACCACCAAATCAGAACTTTGAAACAATGTCACTATAAATATATTTTAAAACACACTTCAGAAAAAACCCTGTTTGGCAACTATTTGTTCACTTTTGACGATAAACACTCTTGTTTGTAACTCTTGTAGTCAAGTGTTAATTTTGCAAAATACATCCAAAAATACTGCTAATTTGACGTTTGAAAGCTTCTCCTTGACTCACTCTCTTTCAATAAATTCATAGTTTACTGTAGTATATATTACCAGTGCAATGTCATTTTATTCACAGATACAATTTATTATTCTTTGTAGAAAACCTTAGATTATCATTTAAACTAACACTAACATGCATTATTACTTAAAGGGAATTCATTGAAAGTTGGAATCCTGCTTTGTTATTGCTTTATTTAATACACTCATCTTTTGTTGCCTTCTCAAAATTTCTAATTTTTAATGTTTACTACAAAGGAAATGTTTGGCAATAACCTACATTAATTAGAATTCCCAACAGAAGTGAGGTGGGGATATCACACACCTTTAATCCCAGTACTCAGGAGGCAGAGGGAGATAGATTTCTAATGAACTCCATTTGCTCTACAGAGCTAGTTCAAGGCCAGCAAAGGTTACACCTGTCTCAAAAAAGAAAGACAAAGACATACTTTCAATTCCTAGAACAAGAATGTTCAACAGAATTTGACCAAAGTGCAGAATTAGTCAAAGGGGAAAGATAACGTCTTAGAATAAACATATTCATTTTTGCCCATTCTAAAACCCACTTGTGGGTGGGTGAGTACATATTATCTTTGTCTTTCTCCATATGATGTTTTCTAGACCTGTCCATTTGCCTGTAAATTTCAAGATGTCAGTATTATGTGCTTCCTGATTGTATGAGAGCTAGTGGTCTTCTATTTTTTGTACCTTCTCTTGATATCTTTTCTTCCTGTTTGTTCTTTTCTCTAATTCTGATGTGGTAGTTTTCTTTTATATATTGATACACGTTCTTTTATTATTATCCCTTACTAGTTTGTTTGCTTTCAACTGAGAGAAAAAAAAAGAGTAGATCCAAATGTAAAGTAGTTGGGGAGGAACCTTAAAGCACAGAGGGAGGCATAGAGAGAAACAGTTTCATTCATGTGAATAGTTAATTTTAGTCACCTTCTTCCCACATTGTTCTCTCATGTCTCTCCGCTCCCACTCAACCTCTTCTACCCAACAGTTTCTTCTTCTTGTTCCTGTCTTTTTTTGTGGCCAACTAAGGTTAATTCAGCTTGCTTGGATAACCACGGTCATGACTGCATTTTTTAATTCTGCTGTTTCAACTAAATGCCCATCTTCAAATCTTAAGTATTTACACTGACCATAACTTAATCTTTAACTGCAATTGAAATAGCTCTCTTGGCTTTATAAAACTGACAAGTAACCTATATTCTTCTAGGATGTTAAAACTCAGTTTATTATAAAGACCTTAATAAAAATGTATACCTTTTTTCTTATAAATTTATATTCTAAAATTTAATGTGTTTTCTACATTATTCTTATAAAGCAAGGGTCATTGTATGTTTCAACTCCTGTCCCGGTGACCATAGAAATGAAATGAGTGAAACAGAGAGGTGATAGATAAACAAATCAACAGTAACAGAATCATTCCTATTAGTAAGAGTGGGAAGAATCACAGCATTCGTACCCCAGAGTCCATTTGTTACTCTGTCCTGGGCCACAGCCCTACAAGTGATACTTCCTAAGATGTTTGAGAATATCAGAGATATGTTTTTAAGTGAATGCAGGACTCTATGATGAAGCTCTATGAGTTGCCCTGCACATGTTTCCCTTGATGCAGCTATTTTGCAGTCACCCCTTCTCCTGTTAGTAACCAACCAACCAATGCCCTCTAAGTAAAACCAATAAATTCACTGGTTCATTGACTTACCTTTGGATGTTTTTCTTACTTTAACTTGCCTTCACACTCTATATCCAAGGTAAATAAGCATTTATTCACATGTCCACAGGAAAACTGACATATATATATATATGTGTGTGTGTGTGTGTGTGTTTGTGTGTGTGTCTGTGGATATATGTTTAAATATATAGATATTATATTTCATATACAGTATATATGAAATAGTTATAATTATTTAATTATAATCAAATGTAGCTTAAAATTTTCTTTCTATAACTCTTTCATTCACATATGACTTAGAAATACATTACTTTTCAAACATTGTTCTGTAATCCTTTTTGTTATTCATTGTCCATTTAATGCTCTTAAAGTCCCAGAAAATGCTTTTAGATTCCAATTATTCAAATATGCCATTATATGCTTTATTATATAGAGTCTCACTCATCTTTTGCAAGTTATCTTTGCATGGTTTTGCATATATATATATATATATATACATACATACATACATACATACATATATATCTTATGACTGCTTCAAAGTCCTCAACACTACAATGTCTAGGCTAGTGTTCAGTCAGACAGAACCCTATGGCAACATGACTATGCAAAGCACAAAGTTGCTCAATTCATAATGGAGAAATTACAAGCTTAAGAAGACTCCCAGTATTTTGCACAATCTTCACAAAGTCTTGCTTCTGACACCATACATGATAATAGTTTACAGACCTATAAGCAACAATGCTCCTATTTCCTTTTAGCTGAGCACCATCTCCAAAATTTCCCACAGCATTCTGAAATGTTGCACTGTCTGAGAACCATATATATCCTACCTACAAAACCAAGGTGGACATTTAGTATACAAAACACAACTTCTTGTTTATATTATTTTTGCTGGATATAGTTTGCTGTAATCTATACAATATTCTTTTGATAATGTTCTTTTTAAGTTCTTTCCTTCCTGTATGACTTGGCCTGAAATAATTGAAACTATAGGAAGGAGGTGAATTTTTAAGTGAATGTTGGGCTCTGTAATATGGCTCTATCCATAAGTGTTGAGTGAGGAATACTGATATCTTCAACTACAGTTGTAATTTGTCTATTTTTTTCATGTCTTATTAACTCTACACATGCTGTAACTCTGCTCTCTGCTGCAATATACTTAGTATTGATGAATAGACAAGCATCTTCTGGTACTGATATCTTAATGATTAGTGTTATTCATTTTATCTGAAATATGATTTTCTCTGAAATTTAAGTAAACTGATATTAGCACAGGAATTTAAATTATTTTTGTATTGGTATTTAATTAGTTACTTACATGCTAATTTTTAGATAACTTGCAAATGGAGGGAATTTGCAAGCATTGCCTTTTCTTTCAGCAATTACTCAGCCGTGTTTTTCCATATTTATTTGTCAATATTAATCCTACATAAATGAGAAGAGTAATAAATGCATATAAGTAAACATGTTATCTCAGTCATTAGTTGCTCATTGAAAAAGCATTAGATCTGTTTTACTTTCAATTTTGCCTTTGAACCTATACATTAGGTTCACATTTCATTACTTATTGTATAATAAATTTTAATATATCTATACAATTCTTATTTGAATCCTATATTTCCTTGGTAAACCTTTTAAAGATAATCCTAAATCTATATAATTGTCCTTTCAAGGATTTCTGTAATGGTTGCTTTGAAATTAATGTACAATAAAACATAACATCTGCTTCCCTGTGTTGGCATCTGCTGATTTTCTTTTATCTGACAGTTGTAATTGTTCCTGTTTTCCCCCTGATAAGCATTATGTTTGAATTGTTAGTTTAAAAAGTTTGGCGATTATTACAAAAGCAAAGATATAAAAAGTGAGAAAATTTTGTTTACAACAGATGAAAAACATTTAAAAAAATCAAGAAATACTCAAGAGAAATAACCCATAATTGAAACCTGGATATGAAGAGGAAAATTGAGTATTTAACATGAAAATGAATATACAGAAATTATTGTTTCTTAAGTTTCTAAAGGTGAATCATCCATCAAAAATATGTAATGTATTCTGGCTTATGTTATTGTATCAGGGTTAAAATATGTGAAAAAAATGTATGCAAATTAACTTACATTGTTCCAGGAATTTTTTTCTGTAAAGTGACATATGTTTTATAAGGAGAAGCATTTTTCCAAAGTAGTCTTTAATTTCTTACAGAGATTATCATCTTTGGCTTGATACATTTTGAGACTATTGGTTACATTCAATATAGGAACTATCTTATTTAATTGATCTGTTGGTGAACCATAGGGTCTGATATATTCATTTAAATAAATTTAATTTGTTTTAGTTAGGATGAGAATTCTGTCTCACCTAATGTAGTTTATGTTTTAATTTTATTTTTATATATTTTAATCTACCCAAACCTGTTGTCTAATTATTAGTGTTATTTATATAATACAACTTTTCCACAAATAGTAGTTATATTTTATTGTTTCCAGAATGGCAAGGCAGATGTCTGTACATGTTCAGTGGAGGTCAGTTGAATTACATTCATAAAAAGTAGATGAGGTAGTACACTGCCTGAGTTCATATTACAGTGTTCGGCATTTGTGTGAAACCTGCTTTATAAGTATGTCACCATCAACTGAAATGTCATCAGGAGCAATGAAATTTCTTTACAAGATCTACCAACAATCATGATGAGTTCCTGCTAGTTGTGCAATCCTCCAAGAAGCTGAGATCTTCAGTAATTTAATCTCCAACAAATGCAGACACATCCAAAGGGCACCACTTCATTTATAGAGGAAGATTCAACATTATTGTTTAGTTATTATTACCTGTTGAAATGGGGACCTATAAACTCAAGCTCACTATGCATACGGATGTCTTGGGCTTCTAATCTTCCTGCTTCTACCTCTAAGTAGTAGGATTACCGATATGCATTACAACACTCAGCTCTTGCAATGCTGAGCTTCTGACTCAAGACTGTGTACATGCCAGGCAAGACTATGCACAGGCCAGGGAAGAATTCTACCAATCCTTCTCACTCCGATATTTTAAAATACATGCAGAATACTTACATGTGGAACCCAGCTTGAACAAAATACACATTGGTGTACTCAAATTTGTCAAAACAATGCATATTATGTGTTAGAACTCTTTAAACATCTCTACAAAAGGAGATCTGGGTGTTGTATTTGTATTGCAGTATGCCACTGGTTGAACACTCTCTACAATGTATGTATGTTAACAAAAGGGAAAAGCTTTTCCAGATATCCATAAAATATCTGCAATCATTTGTGTTTATGAATCTGAAAATAAGGTTGTACTGGTATTTCCAACTCTAAACCATTACCAAATCATTCTAATCTTCTTCCCGTGCTGATGTGTGTGCTGGATACTTTGAAACCACTTGACACAAGTCAACCTAGAGAAAGGAACTTAAGGAAATGATTCCATAAGAACAATCTGTGGGGAAACCTGCAGGACATTTTCTTAGTGATTGATGGGGTAGGGACCAGCCCATTGTGTGTGGTAATATCACTGGGCTGGTGGTTCTATAAGAAAATAGGTTAGCAAGCCATAAGAAGCAAACCAATAAGCAGTATTCCTCAATGGCCTCTGCAACAACTCCTGCCTCATGTTTCCTGCCATGCTTAAGTTTCTATCATAACTTTATCCGATGATAAACTGTGATATGGAAGCGTAAGCCAAATAAGCCTTTTCCTCCCAGAGTTTCTTTGGCCATGGAGTTTCATCACGGCAATAATAACCCTAACTAAGACACATGAACAATAAAAATTGGTGCATGCACTCAGCCACTATTTGCCATCTATTTACTTAATCAACTCAGTTCCAATTTGTATAGATGCAATAGTTCAGTTATTAACTACATATCATTAGATATCTTGATCACTGAGTGTCAATTCTTCATGAACACTTTATTTTATATCTTTTTATGCAGAATCCATCATTTCCAAAGTTACTGCATTCAGCATCTTTTTACACATTCACCTTCAGTAAGGTTGTTTCATGAATTAGGAATGAAGTTAGATTGTTTCATTGAACTGTTTTATCACATTCTACAATGCATTCTGGAATTCCTTGACCTGCTAAATTATATTTTAGTATCCATGTATAATGTTCAGTCATTACACTTTCTACTCTAAAAAACTCTATGAACTTTGTCAAATGCATAGTGTCATATAATCACAATTATATATCATATATAATAATTTCATGCTTCATTTATTGAAAATTCTGTCAGGGATTAACCTAATCAGTGCTGTCACCTTCAGTCCCCGGACGGTCACTAATCTTTCCCCAGTCACTCTAGCAAGACCAAATACTGAAAATACAATGCCTATGGCCTTTCTGTTTGACATAGGAGTATCCACTTGTGTCTCAGGCTGTGACTTGATAGCTCATTACTTTTTATTGCCCAATAATAACCCATTTTATTGATGTGCTTTGTATATCCATTCACTCATCGAAGGGAATCTTAATGGCTTCCAGTGCTTGCCGATTATGGATAAAACTGAAATTTGTATGAAAGTAACTGAATTGGCTAAAGTTTCCCATTCATTTGGGTAAAAATCAAGAATACAATCCTGAACCAAATGGCAAAGTGATGTATAATTTATGAGAAACTGCTTTATTACCTTACAAGATGACTATATCACCTTGTATTCTTAGCAGCACTAAATTAGAAGTCCTCCAGCTATTTTCTCTTGCTGGTGATTAGTATCATCAAATTTTCAGTTTTATCCATTCTAACTGAGGTGTGGGGGTAACTCAGTGTTTTGTTAAATGTATAATTTATTCTTCAGTGACAAATGATCTTGAGCTTCTTCTCTCATACATATTCATCTTTTGTGTTTTAGGGAGATTTCCTGATACCTTTCTAATTTTAATTGGTTGTTGATTACCTTAATGTTGACTCTTAAAGGACTTTTGAAAGTTTTGCATGCAAGTCATAGCTATATCTATATCTATCTATATCTATATCTGCCTTGGGATTGATTCCCAGTGTCTCTTGTATTGTAATAAAGGGGTTTTCATAATATTAATTAAATTCCTCTGTATTATTGTCTTATGAAAGAGCAAAATGAATAGAAAGAATACATATTCTGAAAAGGAGTATTCTAGGTTGGTGAACATGATCAGTCTTGTCAGAACAATGATGCCAGCTCCTGAGGAGACTAAGAAATCAGAGTTTATCAGTCTGTGAAGCTGAATACTCGACACTTTTAGTCTGATGGTGAAGGCCAGAAGACCTGGAGATTTTCTAGATTTTACTATACATTAGAAGGCTGGGGGTGCCATCAGTAAATGATAACAGTAACATAAGCAACAACAGAATACATGAATTTACCAAAAGTAAATATGAACAGGCAAAAGCAGAACCAAGTTCCCTGGGATGGCTGGGTACTAGGCTGAAGCCAGTATCCTGTACTATATCTGTGCACAGTGTCCTGTACCTGCTCTCCTGGAAAGGCCCAGATACAGTCAAGACAACAATGAAGGTTTAGCACACATCAACTGAAATTTCTATTTGCTCTACAAATTATATTTTGTTTGTTTGAAAATCTCACTATTTTGTACATTTTCATGTATCTCTTACAAATTTTATGATATTAGGATATCCATGTAGTTCAATGTACATTTTGAGTAAATTCTGTGAAAAAAAATGAGTGCTTAAGATATTTTGCTGTTTTCTCTGAACTTGAATGTCTATTTTTCAATATTGTTTGTTTTTGCAGACCCTCATTTCAGCCATAGCAGACATCATTGACTGGGCCTCCTTCTGCACTCTCTAATTCCACCACTGACTCAGATGTCCATTCAGTCAGCAAGGCCATAGTACTGTTACTGTTATTGGGGAATCTGTGTGTGTGTGTGTGTGTGTGTGTGTGTGTGTGTGTGTGTGTGTGTGTATAAATTATGAGTATTCCTTACTTATAAACAAGTTGTTAGGATATTGTTTTTGATGACATTCAATAAGTAAATTGGGGAATAATTGACATCATAAGAATAAACAATCTTCAAATTAATAAAGATCATCATGTTAATAAAGATCACCAAATTAATAAAGAACACCAAGCAACTTGTTATGTTTCTATATACAGACAGACCCAAAATAGACTATTTTAATTATTTTTACCTGATAGTTTCACTTAGTAGTATTAAAATAGATTGTTCAAACCCCAACTTGTTCTTTGAAGATACTGGTCTAATTTCTATTCTTAAGGCTATATGGTTTTTGCTTCATTTTAAAAGTCTCATTCCTAAATTTGATGATGCCAACACCTTATTATTTGACCTTAGCCTAACTAGCAGTTTCCAGGAGAGTTCTGCAGTGGTTACCCAATCTAGAGTAGTTAATATCTTTTCTATTGTGCCCAACTTTTCATATTTTATTTTTTAGAAAGTATATGCCATTATTTGATTTTTTTTTTACTTTTTAAAAAGATTTATATCTCTTTTCATTGCATATGTTTCCATTAGAAAGTAATCAGGGACAGACCATTTAAATGCGTTTTATTCTTCTTTAAATTAATAAATTATGTACAAGATAAATAAAAAGATGCTAAATAATATTTGTCTTCAGTTAATTTCTCTAGGAAGCAGATACTCAGACTCAGTGGAAGTGTAAAGTGGGAGATAAAGGCAGTAAAAAATTCAAAGCAGGGTACAATATTAGGTGAAATACTGGTTTTGCAATGGTGGTCATGTGATCCTATCACATCTGTGATGTGGTGTGTATGTGCATGTGTGTGTGTGTGTGTGTTTTCCTCATTTGCAAAGGGAATTTGCAGATATTAAGGTTAAAATGTTGCTCAGGATGAGGTTTCCTAGTTTCATTCATTCACCTTTGACTTTCTTCACATCATTGTCTTTAATGACTGAATAATACTCCATTGTGTAAGTATGTCACTCTTTTTTTTCTTTTACCATTCTTCAGGTGAGGGATATCTAGGTTATTGCCAGGTTCTTGCTATTATGAACAAAGCTGCTATGAACATTGTTGAGCAAGTATCTTTGTGGTAGATTGAGCTTACTATGGGTATATGAATTTCAAATTTTCAGAGAAACCACCATATTGATGTCCAAAGTGGCTGTAAAAATTTTCACTTCCATCGGCAATGAAGGAGTGTTCCCCTTACACTGCATCCTCTCCACCATCAACTGCCACTGTTTTGCTCCTAGCCAATCTAACAGGTATAAGATGATATCACAGAGTCATACTGATTTGCATTCCCTTGATGACGAAAGATGTTTAACATTTCTTTAAGTGTTTATAGGCTGGGCTGTCTGAGATTCCTGTTTTGAGAATCCCTAGTTCACATGTTTATTCCATTTTTAAAATGGATTATTTGATTTGTTGATATCTTTTTCTTAATTCTTTTTGTTCTATATTTTAGGTATTAGCTCTCTGCCAATTGTGGAGGTGTTGAAAATCTTTCCCCATACTTTAGGCTGCCATATTGTCCAGTTCAAAGTGTCCTTTGCCTTATAGAAGCATTTTAGTTTCATGAGGTCCCATTTACTAATTGCTGATCTTAGTGCCTGTGTTACCAGTGATATGTTTAAGAAGTTGTTTCCTGTGCCAATATTAAATGCCATTCTCTACTTTTTCCTTTATCAAATTCACTGCGTATGGTTTTATTTTGAGGTCACTGAGCTACTTATACTTAAATTTTATACAGGCTGATAATTTTATACAGGCTGATAGATCTATTTGCATTCTTTTACATCCTGACATTCAATTGGATCAGCATCATTTGTTGAAGAATTTTTCTTTTTTCCATTGTATATTTCTGACTTCTTTGTAAAAGTCATATATAAATAGGTGTGTGGATTTATGTCTGAGACTTTGATTCAATCCCCCTCTTCAATCTTTGTGTTTTTATGCCACTACCCTGCCAGTTTTGGTACTATAACTCTCCAGTATAGCTTGAATCAAAGATGATGATATTTTCTGAAGTTCTTTTATTGTTTCTGATTATTTTAGCTGTCAAACACTTTCTGTGTTGCTTTTCTTCTTCCTTAGCCAGTTTTTTGTACAAACTAGGGGTCAAGTAAGTTAGTACTTCAAATAAAATGGTTCTTAAGCTTTTGGTGAAAGTCAGTTGGTGAGTACAAACTGTAGACAGAAATTTCTGTCTTGCCCAGTACTGCAGCAGTTCTGTCCAAGCAAACACACAGAGGCTTATATTAATTATAAACTGTTAGGTCTATTAGCTCAGGCATATTATTAACTAGCTCTTACAACTTAAATTAATCCATAATTCTTGTCTATGTTTAGGCACATGACTTGGTATCTTATCTCACTAAGGCATTCTCATCTGTGTCTGGCTGGTGACTGCATCTTTCTATTTACTCTTCCCAGAATTTTCTTAGGCTAGTTGTCCTATCTATATTTCCTGCCTGGCTACTGGCCAATCAGCATTTTATTAAACCAATACGAGTGACAAATCCTTATAGTGTATAAAAGAATTATCCCACAGAAATAAACAGCTCTTATCTTTTACAAAAGAAGAAAGCTTCGTGAGTGTTCATTATTTTTGTGGCTAGAATGATCAGAAACCATTTCACAATCACTTTCAGTTCTTTCAAATGGATGATTTTTTTTTTCTTTTTGGCCTGGGCTGCAAAGCATATGCCTGGTGATAAAAGCAGATCCAAACGGAAGGAGTGAAAACAATCGCAGGACTGATGAGGATCAGTTCTTATCTTTGTTTTGTGCTTTTAAATCACAATCTCTTGTTACGAAATCTGGGAAACAAGTAGCCATCCTCAGAACGTTAATGTACACCCATCCCAGCTCCTTACCTCCCTTCTTGAGGATCAGCAACATGACTTCTTACTCTTCTATCCACAGACCCACATGATGTACAAAAATTGACCTGATGGAGTAATCTGATAGATTTAATCTGTTCTTTTTGTTTTGTCATAAATTAAAATGCATGATTAGGACAACTGGAATTTTTGTCTCTCATAGATACTGCCAAAGCCAACACAGATTTTGTTGCATTTCATCTCACTTTAATAGCTAAAAACCTTGACTTTTCTCTTACTCTCTCCACTGAGAGCTGGAATCCCTGATGGTGTGGATCTGTGGTCAGGTGCTAAGGAGACCACCATGAGCACTCTTGTCACACAGCCTGGGACAAGATGGAAATTGTTCACAGAAGATACCATTGAACTTCTTTCTGCTTCACCAAACCCAGGTTCCTGTGCCATGTGCTTGCCACTGTTGCCCATTTTCTGAACTCAGTTCATTTCTTTCTTCTCTCTACTTGCTTGACCCACCATACCCCTACCCACTTGGGCCTAATGGATACATGTTGAACCAGTCTCTTGTATCTGGCCACACTGAGCTGCCTGTGATCTACAGTGGCGTCTCTGTCCCATGACAATATTGTGCTAGTACATCAGCTGGATATTACTACTTCACATGGTATCTGTACAGTATCGACTGTGGTTATAGTTTCAGATATGTATTGATTTGTAACCTCATGAAAGATGTACTCAAGTCCTAATCCTGATTCTATGAAATAAACTAGTTTGTAAACAGTGTCTTGTCAGATATAAGATAAGGTAAAACTAGGTTAAGGTGGGCCTTAAATCCAATATAACTTGTGTCCTTCTAAGTAGGGACCCTAGAAGCAAGTGCGAAATAGACCCTAAAGGGAGAATTCCATGTGAAGATGGAAGTGGAGGATGGATGTTACAAGTGCAAGCCGAAGAATCTCTAGGATTTCCAAGAGACAGAAGTTGAGAGATGTGTGGGAGAATCCCTTCCTCAGGTCTCTCCATGAGAATCTAAACTCACCAACTTTCTAATTTTGGACTCCTAGACTCAAGAATTATAAGAGAATAATTTTTTGTTAAACTAAATATGAATGGTATCCAGGAATGTAGGAATATGCCAGATCTACCAAGAGGTTTCTTATAAGAAAGAGGTAAATTTATTAGTGTCTGATAGGTATGAAAATGTAACTCTGTTGGCTTTGAGGAACTGAATAAAAAATGCATGAAGAAGAGTGAAAGTATCTTCTGTAAGCTGAAGGTTGATTAACAAATTCTTTACGGTGTCATTTTGAAAACTTTGAATCAGCTCATAATTTGGATTTAGCTCAGTGAGAAATAACTATAACTATAACTTCTGATATCTTTATCTATAAATCTATGCTGCAAGAGTTCATTATTTTTTTATTGCGTGGGACTGTAGATTGAACTCGGGTCTTCAGGTTTGGTAGCCACTTTCCTCAGTCATCTCCTTGGCCCCTTGATTCAAATATTCCAAAAATAGAGCAATCCACAACTAATGAAATACCTGTTGGAAAATATTCAAATATTCCAAAAATAGAGCAATCCACAACTAATGAAATACCTGTTGGAAAATGTCGTCTCATTTGTCTCCAGAAATAAAAATAGAGGCTCACTACCTCTTTTTCGATAGATTCCGTAAATATTGAGTTTTTTTAACTCCATTTACATCAATTTTATATTAAAATACAATTTGTTAAACCTATTGTAATATAAGCTCTAAATATTTCATCAGAGTGATGAAAATAAGGTCAAATGAGCAATAGGCACAATAAAACTTTTAAAATTGAAAGCCTCAGTCGCATAGGTCATCCTGAACAAAACCTTATTTCTTCCTCACATAAGGATGTTCCTACTAATATGCACTCAAAGAACTTTTAAAATTCCACTGGAGATAAATGCTATCCACAGTAAAATTTGAACGTCAAACTACTCAAAGCAGGCATACTACCTTGAGATCTTCATGTCATTTCTAAAGGTGAAATGAGAAAGACAGAAAAGGAGAGGAAGAGTACGGACTGAAGGAAATGCTAAAGATAGGGAGTGAAGCTGAAGTGGGTATGAAGAGGAGACCGAAAAAGGAAACTCACATGAAGGGAGATTTGGAACAAAAGTGAAAATATCTACAAATCGTGAATTGTGTACTATTTTGTTAAAACTTCTAAGACTTAGAGAGTTAGAAAATGTTCAGTGATCTATTAATATTAATGGCAAATTGTTAGTTGAATATTAAATGGATATTTTTGGTGAGTTGTGTGAATATCATCTCTGCCATTTATTCTTGAAAGTATCTTCAGCTTGTTGTATAAAGAGAAATTGCATTCTTTTAATATCTTATGCAGCTTCATATAATGCACAGTTTGTGATAAATAAGACACTTGTCTAGTAAAAATTTTTTCCAAGTATACTTAAACATCGCAACTTATCCTGAAGACTAATTCCTGATCTCTTGAGTACAATAAAATCCCATAGAATTAAAAAAACATTAAACCTACAAGGATTTAAGGCACTATCATTTGTCAACCTGTCACAGGTGTAGCCGTTGAAATCTGAAGAGGTACTGAGGACTTGGAGGAATTTAAAGGAGCACCTAGAAGTGGCAAACATAGGAAATGCTTGAGAACTTTAGATAAATAGATAGAAATGATTGTTTATAAGAAATGCTTAAAACTTGTCTGTTTTTCTATAAAGAATCAGACACTGTGCAATCATTTTAGTTCACAGGTAAAGAACATCGCTCCTAATCTTGATTGCAAGAATTTTTTTTTCTAAGTGTTGACTGGTACTATTTTTGACTTTTTATGCTGAGAGCTCTACTTGGCTTGGCTGTCTACAGTATCTTCAGGAAGAAGCTCTCTACTAGTCAGAAGTGGAGTCCACCCCCAATAGATAAACACTTAGGACTCTATACATTGTGGAAAAGAGGGCAACACAGAAGAGGGGCTGGAAAGTTTGTAAGAGCCGGAGGATCAGGGAATTTACTGTGAGATGATGTCTGTTAGACATCAGAAGCTACTTCAGTAAAGACTTACCAACATGAACATTTAAATGTGACCTGAACAAGGACGACATTAACAAACATGCCAAACTGGGAAGGGAAAAGCCCACAAGGTCTAATCCTATACAAAAGACTACAGGCAACTGAGGAAAGCTAGGTGTGGGAGAAACAATCTGCCCCAGAGGAAAATCACACCAATTGGTTTTTCAGTGCTTATCAGCTCTGTAAACATGTATACAAGTAACATTATATATGCCCAACAGTTTATATTCGTGAATATGAATGTATATACAAATGAATATATGCATCTAATAATGGCTGATTAACAATTTGATGGTGAAAAGGGAGGGCAAATTGGATTGCTTGGAGGAAAGAAATAGAAGGGAAAATGATGTAATTGAAATACAGCCTCAATAAAAATAAACAAACAATGCCACACGAGCCAGTAGGTTATCAAACTAAACATGAGTAAGTCACAAAGTTCAGTTACTTTGGCAAACGGTGGACATCAGAAGGACATTGACATAAACAGCTAGAATAGTATTATAATCTATGGATCATTATGGTAATTGCAGAACCAAGTAATAATACAGAGTAAAGACAAGCAATTAGACTTTGTCATTAATTAGCTAAATGTCTGTTTCTCTGTTCTTTGTTTCTGGAGATCATTCTGATTTATTCATTAGACAATACAGCAAACATATTCAGCCATAGATTTCAGGATTTATTCCTAGTGTACTGTGTGCTTTAAATTGAATGATTTTGATCTGTAGTAAAAAATAAAGTCAGTATTGACCAACATTGTTTGTGTTAGGAATGGCATTTCATCATTATGTTGATGGAAGATTTTCATGTTAGTGGTAATGCAGCATGACAGAAGTAGATAAATATTAAAGAAAACCATTGTATGGATCTCTACTTCAAGAAATTGATTTTCAATGGATCTTATTTAAAGTCTTATTCTGAAAACAGGCCAGTAGTGTTTTATAAAGCAAACACTTTATACTTGAGAAAATCAATCTTGAAAAGAAAGAAAAAGACACAAAACAAACATGATTTGATTCAAAGCTGAGTTTTCCTGCTGTGTCTCAGGTCAGTGGTTTTATTCAGAGCATGGGCAAACATCATCACCTGTGTCCAGAGCAGTCCCAGAGATCTGACAAGGCTGGCGAGGAAAAGGACTTGAAGATGGTCTGTAATTCTAATGTGTTCAAACCCCAAGAGCAAGTTATTTTTAAAACATTGTATTCATACATGAAATTGGATTATGCAATTGAATTGCACATAAATCAATTGCTTCCTTAAACGTTTCTGATCTCTTCTGATTGTTACTTTACAGGACAGGCAGCCCTACAGACTGTTATTTCCTACTTATCCCTGTGTAGTCTGTCAATTGTATTTAATAGACAATCCTTTGGAAGAGTATAAGACTGTAGGAGGGGGAAATGAATATGCATTTCTTACGTTATATATGTCATTTTATAGCCAGAGATAACGAGTTAGTAAGTAGCAATGGGAAATGAATGCACATTGGAAAGAAAAATGCTTATTATGAAAAGTTATTCCCATAACTTACTTTAAGAGGGCTTTTAAGGAAGCTTGGGCTTTTAAGGAAGCTTCTTCAAAACATATGCTTTTAAGGAATTTAATTTTCTGTGATAAAAAATAAATAACTGCAATAATCTTATTAAAAATAATAATTTACTGGGAGATACTGCAAGTTATAAATATAAGTCTATTCCTAACACTCCAAAGTATTAATAATTATTAGCTTCCATAATTCAATATTTAATAATTTATGGTTGTATTTACTTTAATATCTCAAAATCTCACTTGTATTGATGTTATAAGGCAGAAGGATTTAAATTCTCAATAGTAGTTATTAAAAGAGTTGATTTTTATGGCCGTGTTGAGATAGCCCTTTCTCCAAACTAATTGTCCTTGCTGGAGAAGGCCAGCGGCAAGTGCTAGTTCTGGCCACTGAGAACCAGTTCTGTTTATAGTGTTAATATTCATCTATATTCTAACATATGAACAGCTACCCCTGAATTCCCAGTCTTCAATAAGGAAGCACATAATAATGAATACATATGGTTAGCATGTTATAGAATAAAAGATGATTTCTTTCAGGCCATTCCCCAGAGATTTCTTAAGTTATTACAGAAACATGGTGGCTATATTGAGGGTGTGTCTGTAATCTCTATCTGTGCTTCAAGTGATGAGGTTATATCATAATTGACAAGTTTTTGTGGTCCGATAAGCCTCACTGCCGATACAATAATCCAAATCAGACAAAATCAAACTGAATTAGAAAAAGCCCAGGTTTACTGGATGCCAACCCCCCAGGGATGGAGATGGGAAGGGAGACCAGGAAAACCACAGAAAGGGGAAAGGAAGACTGGAGATACCATATGTTTGGTCTCTGGGTGGCAGTTTAAATTGCTTGTCAGAGTGGTCTTGACCTTCTCTGGGGAATGGTCACCATTTGTCAGGCTTTCTTGGAGGTGGAGTCTGGATTGAGGCAACTCCCAGTGGAGGGGGCCCTCCACCCAAACATTCTAGACTCCCCAGACACATGGAAGTCAGGGGCTGGGTGAAACCCTAACCCAAAGATTCCAGACACTTTGGATATAAGGATGTCAGCAGCTGGGGTGAAGCTTCCAACCAAACATCCCAGACTCTCTGGGTCTCGGGGTACTGGCTCAAATCTGGCTACTTCCTGTGGGCATGGGGCATGGGGCATGGGAGAAGGGAGAGTTGGGAGTTTGTGGGTTCATGCTCAGCAGGAGGTGTGACTGGAGAGGTATCTGGTTTACTCAGACATCTGTTTCTTGAGGGAGATAAGAACGCAAGTGGCTAGGAGAAATAATAGATTGTTATTATTGGACCTACGAATGGGCCTAGCCATGGGAAGGGTCATTAACTGCCAGAAAGAATAGGACAGAAAACTGCCCTGGTTGTAATGGAGAGGCACAAGTGAAGAAGTGAGACATGAGAGCAGATATGCCCTTTTAATGGTACCAATGGTGAAATCTCAGGATCTGGTATAGGTGTTGTATAGAAGGCCTTCTGTAAGCTGGTCTTGGCCCAGACAGCAGGAGTGACCTGTAAAATATGCTTGAAAATGGGTGGGGTTAAAATAGGATCTGGAAACTGTTTTCTTTTTCCAGACCTGTTTTTTTTGTTGTTGTTCGTTTGTTTTGTTTGTATTTTTATATTATTTTATTTTTACCCATTGTAATCTTTATTTTTTTATTATTAAAAATTTCTGCCTCCTCCTCACCTCCCATTTCCCCCCTCCCCCCACTCCTCTCCCCCTCCCTCTCAGTCCAAAGAGCAGGCAGGGTTCCCTGCCCTGTGGAAACTCCAAGGTTTTCCCTGCTCCATCCAGGTCCAGGGAGGTGCTCATCTAAACAGACTAGGCTCCCTCAAAGCCAGTACATGCACTAGGATCAAAACCCAGTGCCATTGTCCTTGGCTTCTCAGTCAGCCCTCATTGTC
>NC_022027.1:26401976-26428399 GCF_000317375.1 Microtus ochrogaster
GCCCACCCACTGAGAGGGTGGGGCTGATCTAATGGGAGCTCACCAAGTCCAGCGTGACTGGAACTGAAAAGCATGGGATCAATCCAGACCTGGTTTTTTATACAGCAGCAAACTTTTTTTTTTTTCCAGGAACCTGCAGGTATCTGTAAGATACTGAAACAGATTTACATCTTGGTGTCTTAGCATAAAGCTATGGCTTTAGGTTAAAAGGCATGAACATTTTTGAAGACAATTAAAGAGAATTGGAAACCTCTGGATCTCTGAAAATACATGTGAAATCTGTTAATCCTGGACTATGAAGCCTGTGAAATAGGTACACTTGTTCGTATTTTTAGCAGAAAACTTAACAAATGAAGTAATGAGTTACCAGTACCTTAAGTCATCAAATGCTACTAGACAGATCTGAGAGGGATAAATGAGCAAAAATGAGACAGCTCTTTTAGCTACACAGACAATCCCAAGTCTCTCCATAGTCTTTGGCAAACACTGGTCTTAGTAGTTCTTGCCATCAGCTGCTGAGTCCAGGAGGCTTGAAGATTTTTCTGTGGTGGGGTTGGGGGATTTAGTCTACCTGTCTTGGCAGAATGAGATGATCAATCGCCTGGTATAATGTCCAGGAAGCTGGTGAGGTAGAAGGCCACTTTTTGCTGTGTGGGTGGCTTTGCCATACCCAAAGGCAAACCTCCAGGTGAAAGATCTTCTGTAATCATGTATCTTATTGGAAAAGCTATATGGTGCTTCAGGAGCTGGCATGTCTTTGTCATACGTTCTTTTGTTAAATACCATACTCTCAGGTCTGTAAAGGCACTTGAGAGTCAGGGTACCATTATCTGTTAGGTATATTTAAATTAGACATATAAATTAAATTTAGACATATACTTTATATAATTAGCTACAGATTACCAATGCTGGTAGAGCCTAGGAGATTAGAAGGAATATTTTAATAAGTCAAAGAATACTGTAGGTAGAATGTCTCCTTGGTCAGTCTAGCACATGTGGGTATTCTTACCAAAGATGGTGCTGAGGTCAAAATGGCAGCTATTCATGAGTTTGTATTTTTCCAGAGTTGTTGTAATCTGAAGTTACAAGTTTTAAAGATTTAAAAACAAGCACACATACACACAAACACATAAAACATGTGTAATATTTCTTAGGAACCTGTGTCAGTTGACCAATTAAAAAACCCTAGGGTAGTCTGCAGAAGCCAGGGAAACACACAGGTGTTTCCACTAAGGACCAGATTAGCAGATGTTGTAGGGAAGAACAGAAACATAAGGATGAAAACACCTGTGGAGTTTTACAGTGGAAGGATAGGAGGTAATGCATCCATTGTAGAGAGCAAACAGCAAGAGAAGTGGGGAGAAGAACTGGGGAGGGGGATCAGGAGCACAGCACCCAGAAAACATGGGCATATGGGGGCTTGTTTGTTTTATGTTAGGTGTTAAGGGATGTAAAATGTCAGATAGCCCCAGTTTAAAAGGATTTTTGAAGAAAAAAAAAAAAGCTCAAGGTTATTTGAGGATCTGGCTTTGAATTAGAGGTGGCCATCTAGCAAGTTTATGCCAAGATTTAGGACTCAAAGCCTTAGACCCCCTGGTTCACACACCTCAGGAGTCTCATAAAAATGTCAAACTAAAAACTATTACACATATTACATATAAATGTAGCAGAACCGTGTTTTTTTATGCCAGTACCATGAAGTTATTATCGGCATAGCTGTACAATACAATTTGAAATTGGGAATAGTAGGACTTTCAGCAGTTCTTTTCATTTTCAGCATTGTTTTCATTATCCTGGATTTTTTGTTTTTTTCATATGAAGATGAGAATTTTCCTTTTAAGATCTGTGAAGAATTGTCCTGGAATTTTGGTGGGGATTGCATTGAATCTATAGATTGCTCTTAGTAAGATGACCCATTTTTTACTGTGCAAATCCTACTGTTTCATGAACATTGAAGATCTTCCCATCTTTGATGTCTTCCTTAATTTATTTCCTCAAATATCTAAGGTATTTATCATACAAATTTTCCCTTGCTTTGTTAGAGTTATGTCAAGATATTTATTTTATTTGAGGCTATTGTGAAAGGTGGGGTTTCTCTGAAAATTTTCTCAGTCTATTTGTCATTTGTATATGAAGACTACTGATTTTGTGAGTTAATTTTGTATATAGCTACTTTTCTGAATGTGCATATCAAATGTAAAAGTTTCCCAGTGGAATTTTTAGGCTCACTTAAATATACTATCATATCATCTGCAAATAATGATACCTTGGCTTCTTCATTTACAAATGGTATTCCCTTGGTCTCCTTTAATTTTCTGATTGCTCTATTTAAAACTTCAAGTACTATTCTGAATAGATAAGGAGAGAGTGGTCAACCTTGTCTTCTTCTTGATTTTAGTGGAATTGCTTTGAGTTTTTCTCCTTTAAGTTGACATTAACTATAGGCTTCCTGTAAAGTGCCTTTATCATGTTTAGGCATGTTCCTTTTATCTCTAACTGCTCCAGGACTTTTACTATGGAGGCGTGTTGGATAGTATCAAAGATCTTTTCTGCATCTAGTGAGATGATCATATGATATTTTTTCTTTCAGTTTGATTATATGGTGGGTAACATTTATTAATTTTTATATATTGAATATATCTATTAAATTATGAAAGGCAATTATGTAGCATACATGAAGAAGAGGTGCTAGCTACTGAGCAGATGTGGCAGTAAGCATTTACCACATCCACTTGGAAACTAAAGTAACTGAGTGAAAGAAGACTTACCTCCATATTAAGAAACGACAGTGACCTAATGAAAGACCTAGATTAGATAATCAGGTTTGACATTACTAACAAAAAATAAACTAGTGGGCAGGGTACTCTGTGTTTCCTCTGCCTACTATTTCATGTTTTAAGTCAAACACTGTAAAATCTCACCAAGCAAATGCTTTTAGATCCCTAGTATCTCTTCTTTATTTCTCTTGTTGCCTCTCTTTCACCAAAACCTAGTTATAGTAAACAAGCAGTATGAGAGGGGAATTGTTGTAATTAGGAATTTATAAAGGATAGAGTAGCAACCCCCATTTAGGTAAGGGCTATAAACAAAACTGGATACGCAAATGACTATTAGCATCCTAAATTTTTTTTAAATTGCTTACTAATACTGATCCTAGATTATCATACCCAGATCAGCTAGAAAATGAATGCATACATTTTGAAGTGTGAACTTTAAGAAACCTTATCATTCCTGCTCTTAATATCAGTTTTGCTCACAAGACATACAGTGGTAGTGTTAATAAAAGGGATCAGGGATCTCTCTCTCTCTCTCATGTATGTATGTATGTATGTATGTATGTATGTATATATATATGTGTGTGTGTGTGTTTGTATGTATATATATATACATAAAAGTATATATATGTACTTTTAATAGAAATAACATTATATCTACTCTTCTCTTTTCTCTACAACCTATACCAGATACCTTTGAATTCCTTCAATATTTCCCACCAATCTCAATTCAATATTCTATTTTTCTTTGAATATTGTTACATTCATAAATATGTGTCTGTATGTATGTGCAGGCACATACAAACCATGTCTTAACTTTTGGAGACTTTGTATTCATTGATTATATCTAATTATGATTATGATACACATTTGAAGTTTGGAATTACCTTAAATACAGTGGTCATATTGATTTGCAGAATTTGATTTTTATCATGCCTTTTAATCCATAATATTTATTTTATATCTTCCTGTGACTTACTAATACTCATGTCTTAAATTTTCTGAGTGATTTTTAATATTCTGTTTATTATAAAATACCTATTGCACCAGGTAAATGCTAAACAAATTAAATGTTTAATGGAACTGAAACAAATAAAATGATATAAGTATAATATTTTAGAATAAGAGGCCTACATTTTAATAGTTTTCTTTTGAACTAGACAGTTTCTTTTTTCCTTCAGAGAATTTTTTTTGTAAGTTATACTTTTCCAAAATCCTGAGGGCCATTTGCAATAACATTGTTATATCAACAATAAATATGAAGCTTTCCAGGTGATGGTGTTTGTTTTATATATAGGCATGGCTGTATTTTAGCATATGTTTCTCCTGCATGACTAGAGGAAGTAAAGTGTGCATGATGCACATGTATCACTTCTAAAATAATCTGTAAAAAGAAATACTTTTAGTGCCTCTTGTCAGCTATATGAAAATGAAGTCCATTTTATAATCAAAGGGTCACTATTAGTAATGAAAATTAAAGGATACTGTATAAAAGATTTTTGTAACCATGTCTTAGGGAAACTTTTTTCCCTCAATACACATTAATTTGACAAAAAGTTAACTTTCACCAATAAGTTGATTTCATTCAAATGCACATATGTGAAATTGAGTCATTTTGGCTATTAAGAACAAAGACCTCATGATTACTACAGCTGAAGCTTCAGGTAAAATAGATTTTTGTTAACATCCACTGAAGTATGCCTTTACCTGGATAAGAGGTGATTTTTCTCTGGTCTCTTCTCATCTCTGGTGAGCAGAAACATTTTCAGATGGAACTAAATATGGCTACTTCTAAATACTGCTTATTCCAGTTGTTGTGAATTATCCTTGAAGGAGGCTGGATATGATTTCCTCAGAGGGCTGTCCTAATCTTTGACATTTGAATGTGTCGTCTTAGATAGGTCAAGGGACTTCAGAGATGTGATTGTGTTTACCCATCTTGAGAAAAGAAGTACATGCTGGATCACCTGGCTTTGCCCAATTTAATCGCTTAAACTGTGAAAGCAGAGGCCCTTTCTATGCTTGGAGTGTGTGAAGGTATGAGATGGGAGAGTGGAGTGATGGGTGAAGCCAGGCTAGAATTCAGGATGCTGTAAGGAGCTTTGAACCATGCTTTGGAAGTAGTTGAGGCTGGAATCTGGAAAAAGAGAAAACTGTGTAATATTTCATTGTCAGAGGAAAATGTGGCCTCTGAATATGTGATTTTTAGCTAAGAAATACCTCTGTTAGATTTCTTACCACCAGACTGCGTGAAACTTGTGATATTTATAGGCAAACTATATAGCAGCAGTACCCTTCTAAGAGAAATCAATTTTAAACTTACATTTCTCACGTCATGACATGCTCATTCCTTTCACTGTTTCTTTACTAAAATATTTTATTTGGATTTGAGACTGTCATAACTTGCATTTTATAATATTTACCCATCTTCCCTCCTGTCCTCCAGATAAGCCTTCACTTCCCTCTACATTCAACTTTGCATCCTGATTTTAAAGCTTCCTTGAGCAGGGTTTGCCTTGTATGTAGATTCTTACATATGCAGCCATCTTCTGGATCGTGACTGACTTACAAGAGGCCATACTCTAATAAATTGACTCTCATTTCCAGCAGCTATTATCCTGCATAGCTTCTCATCTAGGAGTAGGATTTCATGTCCACTTTTTCCTTTATGCTGGGACATTTCTGCTTGAGTTTGAGAATGTATTCTGCATGCTGTCAGCAATGAGTTCACTCTAGCTGGCCTACTAAGTCTCAAAAACATTGTATAGTAGTCATTCACTTCCCCCAAACTCTTACAATCTTTTCATCCACTTTCCCGGACCTTTGAAAAAATAGTATGATATAGATATCCCATTTAGGGCTATGCATTCGGCATTTCCTTAATTACTTCACCACAACCAGCTGTGCACCTCTGTTAATTATTATCTGTGTCAAAAGAAAGTATCTCTGATGAGTCCCGAGACATGCACTGCTCTATGTACTCTGTGTGTAAAGTTAAGGGATCTGTTTAATACTATACACATTTAATAAAATCATAGAAGTATGTTTTCTCCTACTCCTATAGCTTGCATAGCCATAGATTTTGGTCTCTATAGTGGCATCAGGCTTTTAGTTTCTATAATGGCATGTGGTATGGGTACCATCTTGTTAAGTGGGCCTTAAAGCCAAACAGAAAATAACATTTGTCCCATTATTGCACCCAAGAGCTCTCCTGCTCTGTGATCATTATTAATTATGGATAGCATATTTTATCAGAATTAGACACACACACACACACAAATAAAACAAAAAAAAAACCCAAACAAACAAAAACAGAATAGTTGGGAATGAAAGAGGTAGATTTCTCCTGGAAAGAGCTCACAAATTGGTTGTCAGTGTCAAATGATCCATCTTATAATCCTACATACAGGCATATGTACAGTTATCATTATATACTCTGAACAGGTTACACACACACACACACACACACACACACACACACGAACATGAATGCACCATAACAATTGGTAAAAGGAAGAGTCATGAATTTTCAGGAGATTGGGGGTGAGTTTAAGAACAGGATATATGTAATTAAATTACAATCTCAATTTTTACCAACATTCTAAACAATTTCAAAGATTTTTCTTACGAATATCTTTATATGTCTGTGCGCATGTTCCGGCAGAGGTGGGAAGGTGTTAGATCACATGGATCTGGAGTAGTGGATGTTGTGAGCCACCTCACATGGATGCTGGAATCTAGTCTCTGGTCATCTAGAAGAGGAGTCAGTGCTCTCAGTTGCCAAGTCATTTCTCCAGCCCACATCCCTCTACAAATTCTTATTTCAAAATATAAATTTCTCCTTTTTGTTTTTCTTTATTTTTGTTTTTTTTTCCAAGACTGAGTTTCATTATGTAGCAGCCTTGGCTGACCAGGAACTAGTTCTATAGACCAGGCTGGCCTTGAAATCATTAAATTTTCTAATAATATCCTTAAGCAGAGAGCTGTCCAAAGATTTCAAACTAATATCATACAGGTGATAATGATATTCAGTTGGAAGTTTTAGTTTTTACATATGTACTATGTATGTTATATATGCTAGAAATTTTTCTTTACATATTAGATCCTCTTATAGTTGAACCATTTAGGTTGAACATTTTTCTATCCCATACTTTTTTATGAATAGTCATCTCTCCTCTGCGGCTTTAAAAATAAGCCCCAGCACACACACACAAACACCACACACACACACACACACACACACACACACACACACACACGATGAGGAATTTATTGCTTTCTTCTTCTACTACCATTATTAATTGATAGTTACAATATTTAACTATTAATATAGTTAGTAGAAAGCTGAGCATTTTTGCAGTTTGCTTTTTCTTAGGATTCACTGCTTTTCCAATTGCACATCCACATCCTTCAGATGGCCTTAATGTTTACTTTGATCTAATGATAGGAACTGTTAAAGGATTTTATCATAGATGTGTTTCCTTGAGTTTTTGTGTTAGAATATGGACCTACAACTTTATAAAAAATTGACTGGAAAAGTGAAGACTGGGCAATGCAGCAATAAGTAGATGGAGGGTTGAATAATGAAGGGGTTAAAGGGTTAAGAATAATTAGTGGATGGAACCCTGCATTTAATGTTATTGTTATAACCAGCAAAACATCTCTCTGCTTGTCATTACAGAAAGAATCAAAAAACTTGCACCAAATCTCTTATTGAAAATGCTGTATCAGGAACAGGAAGAGTTAATGATGACAACAGCAATGGCAGTGCCACTAGCATTTTCTTTTCAATCCTTTTTAAAAATTCTGTTGTTTTATTATTTAAGTATATTCATTTGTTTTCTGTGCTTTTCATTTATATTTAATCTACACGGGTTTTGAAGTTATTTCAAAGTTTCTGAACACAAAAGAAGATTTGCTAGACTTTTCATATCTTTATTAATATTCAGTTTTTTTAAAATAGATCTAAGGAATTATTATAAAAGATATATATGAAAGAACTTCTTGGAAGAATCAAAAAGCAAAATTCTCGATACTCATGTCTTTGTATTTCCTTCTAATAAATTCTATCCTAGGCAGCTTAATTTACATAGTAATAATGCCGGGGGGCGGTGGTGGTGGCACACGTCTTTAATCCTAGCACTTCAAAAGCAGAAGTAGGTGAATCTCTGTGAGTTCGAGTTCAGCTTGTCTACAAAATGTACTTCTAGGACTGTTACACAGAGAAGTCCTGTCTTAAAACACCAAGAAAATTAAATAAACTAATTACATACAATATAAAAATAACAACAGATGATATGTCATCAATACCTCTATAGCTCAGCTTTATTTTCTTTCTTAAATTCTCTTTTCAGTTATGTTTGCAGAACCACTGCTATATGGTTACAGTTATATCTGAATATTATGTATTATTATTATAACTTAATAATGCATAAGTAGCTACTATCTCTTATGAATTATTTTCAGAGTCACAGTTTTTGATTTGTTCATGTTATAGTATGTCTTGATTTAGAATATTGTGGTAAGGTATGTGTATGTGGCAAATACTCTTTTGGAAAAGCCCGCATAGAATACATTTTTGAACATCAAATGTAAAACATACCTCTTATGCAATTAATACTTTGACACATGTTACAATTCATATTTTTACACTTATTTTGGGTGTTGTGATAAGAGAGGTTGTTTGGCAGTTATCTATCAGACATGAACCTGTAGAATCTAAACAAATTATGTTTTCACCTGCCTCCCAGGAGACCTTTAACTGTTAATGGGCTTTTATGGGTTCTATTAATCTTCAGTTGATTTCAATGTCTAAATTCAATAAATTAAGAAATTATCAGCAGACATTGTAGCAAAATCATATTCACTAAATATTTAAAATATGTTATGTTTCTTAAACCTGCTGCATTTAAATTAACCCTGTTATCCAATGATCTGGTTAATAAAAATATCCAACCTATTAACAAATCTAGAATGTGATGAAAATAGTAAGTGTTTAGTAATGGGCATATTTGTTTGATCTGTAGTCTGCCAAAAGTATGTTTGTCCAGTCTCCACACCCAGGTTACTAATGGCATATTGAATAATGAAAAAGCATAAAACAGTCTTGTGCTCTGTCATCTCTCCCTGGCCTGTCACAGAAGAGCAATCCCACAACTCCCTTCTACAATGCGACAATCCATGCAATCACTCCCAGACCACCATCTAGTATTTCTATATTGTCTATTACTGAGACTCTGTTGAGTTGCCTCCATGGCAAATATAATAAAGAAGGAAGAAGAAAAGGCTGTATCTTTCTGTCCCCATGAATTTCTGGGCTGCTTGGAAAGTAACACTTGTAAATGGTTCTATGGTAACATAAAAACAAAGGAAAATTTTTCATCTTTATAACTATATGCACATGCATTTTCATTTTTGATAAGTTAGTAATGTGTGATTTTTAGCTCTCGTATTCCCCCCTCAGCACAATAATTGTATCTTCTGATAGGTTTGAGTTTCCATTGTTCAGAGGAGATGTTTGAACAGTGTCCTCCAGGATAAAGACTATTGTTTCAATTACTTCAGTTATATTTTTTAATATATAGTAGTTCACTAGGAGGAAGGAGTTACATGCTCATGATCCTGATGCTTTCTGTTTCTAAATCATTTGACTGTATTAATTTCATAGATTTTTCCAATTACTGTGGTTCACTGTTCCAATTCTAGATTCTCCTTTAATGTGTTCCAAATGTAATTTTATTTACTTATGGAAAGAAGTTATTATTGTATATTTGGGGAAAATCTAAATAAATATAACAAAAACCCTAGAGCATTTTGATTTTTTTTATTACGTAGAGTTTCTCTAAATTAACAAAAACTTTGTAAATATTTCTTACACTTTCTTAAACTTCCACTAATTGTTCGGAATAATTTGGGGGCTAATTTTTTTTTCTTATTTCTTTTCTTTAATGAAAATATTTTTTTTCGATTTTTTTCGAGACAGGGTTTCTCTGTAGCTTTTGGTTCCTGTCCTGGAACTAGCTCTTGCAGACCAGGCCGGCCTCGAACTCACAGAGATCTGCCTGCCTCTGCCTCCCGAGTGCTGGGATTAAAGGCGTGCGCCACCACCACCCGGCTTAATGAAAATATTTTAAGTTGTAATAAAAGTTGCGTTGTGTCTTGATGATATTGAGGACATAGTTTGTATGCCACTAAAAACTTTCAAGTCATTTTGATTAACAGGACCTTTGTTTTTGTTTTTTTTTTAAGATTTTGTTTATTATGTATGCAATGTTCTGCCTGCATGTTTGCCTGCACACCGGAAGAGGGCACCAGATCTCATTATAGATGGTTGTGAGCCACCATGTGGTTGCTGGGAATTGAACTCAGGACCTCTGGAAGGGCAACCAGTGCTCTTAACCTCTGAGCCACCTCTCCAACCCCAGATGGGCCGTTTGTGCAGAACACATTCATGATGGCTGTAGCTGTGGAGAGAAGCCAGGCTGCCATGATTGCTGCCTCACCATAGAGTATGGGTCTCTCAGAGGACTCCTTCCTCCATCCCAGTGACTCGGCACAAGCTTTGGTTAGGACAGGTAAAGCCATTTGAGGTAGATGGATTACCCACAATCCAACAGCATTAACAGAAGCAGCTGTACCTTGGAAACATGAAGATGTCCGTCTGTGTCCTGGTGGGAGTGGGGTGGGAGAGCGTGTTAAGTAAGAAAGGCAGTGGCATGTCTGTATATCCCGTCTCTGTGTGCAGATAATTTGTGTCTTAGCCACAGAGAGCTTAAAAGACCACACATCAAAGGAGAGATATTGTAGGAATATCGTTAGAAGTCCAGGTGAGAGCTTACACGTATGACTTAAGATTATAACCCTGGTTGAAATGCTTCTGCAAAGCAGAGATTTTAAAGAAAATTGTTGGCGATGGGGCCTGCAGCTATGACAAAGGAGGAACTGTGGAGATCAAGCCAGAGTTCTAAAGTTACCTGAACAAATAGTCTTTCTCCCACGTGGAAAGGTTCAGATTACCTGGTCAGATGTCGGAACTGGTCTCCTCAGGCTGAGCTGAAAAAGCGAATTTGAATTGATTGTTAATATAAAACAGATAGCTAAACCAACTTGCAGTGTTTATAGACTCTGCTCTTATGTCCAGATCTCTTTAGAAATGTGTTGAGCGTGAATTCTAGTTGGTCTTAATAATAAAAACCCAGAGTCAGATGTAGGGGTTAATGCTGAAGATCAGAGAAGCAGAGAGGCCAAGCACTGGAGAGTTCTTTCCTCTACCAATGCTCAAACCGAAGGGGCGAAGGGGAGATCCTCTCCTCAGGCCGCATCTCCAGACTCTGGGGCTAAATTTTTAAAAATAGTGTACAATGAAAGAAACCTAATCTTGAAACTTAAGTGATCATAGAATAATCATTTGTAGACAAAAGTGAACTGAACAACTCTAGGTAGGCTGTTCATTTAGCTATGCATACCAGTTTGTATTTTCAGTGTTTTAGATACTTTACAGTTTTCATGAAGGTACTTGAGTAAAAGTATTTCTCTTTTGACACTGTCTTTTCAAAGAGCTGAATCTCATTCTTATTCTGTGAATGCTCAAGATTCATTGTTTGAATTTAACTATCCATAAAGCTTTTAAGATGACTGGCTAGTAAATCCACAATGAGAAAGAGTCATGCAATCTTTTCTATCACTTTTGCCATTTCAGTATTAGATGCATAATAATAAAGGATTGAAACTAATTTGAAAATTCAAAATATTAGGAAAGAACATATATATTGTGCTGATTTCTCCCTCTGTCTTTATATTAGTATTTGATGTGTTCTCCAATAAGACCTGATTATAATTTTAAAATTTTCATGCTCCTATATTTCTTGCTTAAGTACTTATTACACTAAAAATGACACAAATACACTTAGAAATATTTCACTAGCCAACTAATGGATCATTGCATGTGGTTTGTGTTCCTAGCAAAACAAAGGATTCAACACTCATGTTTCTTTATTATAATTCTATTTTTAAGATCACATGCCTCCATCTTCCTTCTCTCCTCTTATCAGAAAGATACAGGACAAGGCTTTTGACTCTTGAGAATGTTTATACACAACAAACCATTTTAGGTAACAGGAAAGCATATTAAATATCTTCAAAACAATAAAATATTGCAGAAAAAGGAATAGACATTTAAATATAAAACTTAAGAACTGGACTCGTGAATTAAATTTATTTCAATGTCAAAAGCAACAGTTGGAGTCACACTTAGAGGAGACCTATACTCTGGGTATTACATGGGAGGTTGAGGCAATAGAACTTTGATAGTAGCTTGAGCTACCTGTACAGTACAAGGTTAGCTAAAGCTACAAAGAAATGTTGTGTATAAAGAAGAACAATAGCAATTTCAAAAATGGCATTTTGAAATGTATAACTGACCTTAGTAGAAAGTTACCACAGATACAATAAAATATTTATTGCAAAGGCGATTAGATAATCATGGATGTGTAGTATTTCCTAAAGTAGGATGTATTAGGGGGAGATTGGAAAATTTACATCAAGGTTTTGTGAAACACGGCTTCTAACATTTCAATGAAATTACAGAAACAAGGCAGCATGAAATGCAGCAAAAGATGCAACAAGAAATATTCAACAGAATTGAAGACTACAGAGTTTTGGGAAGGGAGAACAGATGTAAGTTAGATTATCACCACGGTTGAGTTGAGAAAACCCCAGGAAATATGCCCCCAAATGTCTATGTTTAGCTTTCCCAGTTTCACTGCAGTAACCTGTAATGAGGAGTCCTATGAACCTGAAGAGACTCAGATTTTGTGTTCAACGGCTGATTCCTTTCACTCTTCCTCTGTTTTATTATAATGAAGACTACCATCTGTAGTCACTGTCAAGTCACAACAGATGTGGTTTATTCTCCTACAGCAGAACAGTTTGCTGTAAGCATAAAATGATCATTGCCATCATGTAGTAGAGACTTTTAATGTCACCTCTAGATCACCCTGGTCCTGAGGTTATGACAAGGGAATAAGCCACACATTGGTTATAGTCAGTACTGCAATAATTAGATTAGGGTCTTTAACATCTGTCATAGAAGGAAAACTTTTAGCAGCATCAGATTTTTGTCTGATTTTCCAGGACTACATGTTCAGACCCCAGAATTCCTTGCATTCTTTGGCAATACTGGAGTATTTAAAAATCAGAAGTTCAATTTTGGATCTAGTGATAGAGCTGAGTGGTCAATAGTGGTTTCAAGTTACCATGTTCCTGTAGGTTACACCAAATTCATCAAGTATCTGAGCTGAACAGTTTCATTAGTCTGCCGCTGCTGTATCTGGGAAATAGACATTTCTTCACATCTCTTGAGTAAATGCCATGCAATGATGTGTGAATGGACACCAACATGCTGTGGCTCCATGCCATGGCTTCCATTTAATACAGTACACAGGCAAGATAAAAATAGAAGTGGATACACCATTTAAGCATAAAAATCTATCTGTATTTTAATTTATGTGGGTAATGTTCTCTTAACTATTGAGTGTCTTTTGTTCATGATTGTGGTCTATATACTCTCTCTAAGATTTTTTCATTTTTATTTGGTTATTAATATTAGAATTAAACCATTTCTCTCTTTTGTCTTCCTGATTTAATAATATTACTTTCCATAGTTATATTTAGTATATATCTAAAATAATTAACATATCTTATATTCTAGTCATAAACTAAACTTGTCCTTGTTTATGGTTCTTGTTACTATGTTTTTAAGTCATAAACTAGCTTTGTGCTTATTTCACAAATAATAAACTGCTTTTGTTCATATTTTCAATGTTTTTTCCTTTCCCTTCTGTGTATTAATAAACTTGGTAAAAAAAATTCTCACAAAATTATTTTTTAGGAAAAGCACACCTTTACCTACCACATGTCAAAAGAATAAGCTATCTGAAATAAAACTATAAATAAAATGTGCCAAAATGCATTCTTTATAACTACTGACAAAAATATGTGAATTGTGGCCAATTTATTAGTAGCTTTTGATACATTTAAGTTTATACACATATGTATTTTAACATGACTACTGTAAAAGATGTATCTTAGGAATATGACTTAAACACATATAATAATAACAATTATTTATTTATATTCATTTATTTCTACCCTGTGGACTTAATTTGGTTCTAAGTTTACTAAACAGAATACTAATATCTAATTTATGTTCATATTTAAATTTCATTAACTTACTGGCAAGTTTCCGTCATCTTTCTTCTTTTGCAGATACATGGCAACTGCCTGATTTCACCTTCTTTCTTCCTTCATTCAGTTTAGTTTTTTTTTCTAACTCTATTCTGCCCTGCTATAGGCCAAAGCAGCTTCTTTATTAACCAATGGTAATAAAACATATTCACAGCATACAGACGAGAATCCCACATCACTTGACCAAGTTTTTTTTTTTTTTTTAATTGAAATAGCCAAGCTTCAGATGTCCCTCCTTCCCGTTTCCACTTCCCTAGTCTTGATGCCTATCCATTGATGGCCTGGCCAACCATATCTTTGTGTGGTAACAAAAGTCCAGTGTCCCTTTCTCCCTCACAGAAGGATCTTTGGTCTTACTAGGCACTGACAATATATTATGAAACATGCTTCATTTATCATAATAAATCCACTTTTTTAGACCACATTAACTCATTTTATTATAATTATTCATCATCATAATTATTCATGCTTACATCATTTTGTTTTGATTACTGTAGATATGGAACAATTTTACTAAGTAGAAGAGTATATCTTCATTTACATAACATTAGAATTTGAAGTTTGTCTTACATATATGTACTCTGACTGATAACTGCTGAAAGTTTTCAGTGAATTTATAGGCTTATTTTTTAAATTAATACATTTGTAATATTACTAATTATACTATGGCATTCTTCTATACTTTTTTCCCTAGTTATTATAAACATTTATTGCTTTCATGAAACAGCAACTGGTTTTATTATTGGACATTTTAAATATTGCTAATGTCACATTTTAAACAAAATAACATTGTGTTTGCATTTTATTATCTATTTTAAAGAGGAATATTATTTCTGCTCCAGCAACACAACATAAGGAAGAAAAATCTTCCTGTTTCCTTGTTCTCAGCTTTGACATTTCTCTGTAGCGCTTGTCACCTCAGATGTGCCCAGGGCATATTCTTATTGAGGAGGTCAGTCTGGGAGGAAGAAGTCACACCTTTGTTTGGAAACAGGAAGAAAGAAGAACTCCACTGATAGAACAGTTTTCAAAGTCAGATGTAGGTCACTTTAAATTTTAGTTTAACTCAACAGATACAGCAAGAATAAACTAGTGTATATGAATTTCACTTCCATTTATGGGTACAGCTGAGGTGACTCCATGTGTTTCAATGTGTGAATATAAGTAATAACTGACAAATAGAAATAAATTCATCCTTCTTCCTGGCTACCCTCTTTAATACTTTTTGGAGTTTTCATTAAACGAGCTTTTTCACAGACTAATTTAGTCACTCAATAACTATTCATGAAAAATAAGGACAAAACACTACCACTACTGGACATTTTTATTACCATGTCTTCAAGAATATATATTTATGATTGGATTTTATTGTTTGCATAAAAAGAGTCTAAGAAATTGCCTGGATATATCTCTGGGGAAAAAAAAAGGATTACACAAAGTTGGGCACTTATTTACTGATCCTTCCTCATCTGTCTGTCTCTGCCCTTACCTCTATGTCTTTAATTATTCATTAGTTACTTAAGTGGATGGTAAGTACATATTTCATTTGTAATAAAGTGCTATTCTTTATATACATTTTGAGAATTTCATTCACATGTATAATGGGTTTTGAGCCAAATTTTCACACTCCGTTTCCTCTTCTCTAATTGTTCTCATCTTCCCACCACCTATGTTTCTTCCCAACTTCAAGTGCTGTTTTAAAACCCACCAAGTCCGTTTGGTATTGCCTGTATGCTCAGATGTAGGACTATATACTGGAGCATGGTAGCTTCTCAGGGACTGCATCCCAGAAGAACACTTATACTTCTATCTCTATAGTCATCCACATTTACAACATGTTGCCTTTTAAAATGTAGTGTCAAAGAAGAAATAAGGGAAGACAACTGTGGAGTTCTTGCTTGAACTTTACTTGATTGACAGAAATTCTAAACCTTTAAAGACCACTGTTGGTGTTAAAAATAATCTAAAAATGGAGCTGGCATAGTGATTCTATAGACAAACACACTTTCCACCAATCTTGATGACTTGAGGTCGAACCTGAGCAAACATACGTTGTGGGACTAAAGAATAAACTTTTTGAAGTTGTCTTCTGACATCTACTTCCACGTATGGAATGTGTGCATTCATACATATACACACACACATATATACACCAGACACACACACACCATTTTGTTTGTAAGTAAGAAATTAGAATACTTGTAGTAACAGAGGGTGAAGAATGCAAGCCTTGTTTTACATAATCAATGGGTTTGCCTTTAATGCTTAGGAAATTAACATAATTAGTTATATATGTTCATTTCTAATCCCCCTGAAACAAACAAACAAACAAAAAACACATGCAAAAGTTTGTTACTGAAGTCCTCAGAAAGACTACTTTCATCTTGAATTATGTAATAAACCTTTGTGGTTTAATTTCAATGCTATCTTCAATGACACTTATCGGGACAGACATGGATGCAATAGTTCATGCTGTGATGATTAGTATGAGCCTAATTTTAATTTCTAATTCACCTTTTTGTGTATTTGGCATTATTTCCTGTGACACACCCTGCTGTGAAGTGTATTCATGATGAGTTAATCCCTCCCATTTGCATCAACATTGAAGACAAGCAGAAGAGCATGTAATTTTTCTTAAGAGCTGCTAAAGCTTCCTGATTAAAAAAAATAGCTTTCACTATCATTTGCTGCTTGAATATTGAGATCTTTTCTAGCCCTGAGTCAAGAATAACTGTTCAACAGTTTTTGATGAAATTGTTTTCCAGTCTTTGACTTCCTCTGTGCTATTTCCTGCTATTAATATAAATTACTTGAAAACACATCATGAAAATTATAAAAGTGTGTCTATAGAATCAGCATGAAATCTTAAAAACATATGGAATCATTCAAATAATATTGAAGTTAAGACACCGTATTCAGGTTCATGGGCATGATGTCTAGAACAATATTTGTTTTCTGTCTCTGTCACACCAGCAGAATGGTCTGCTCTCATATAAAACAACACTTACTGCCACCTTTACCTTAAATAAAATAGGAAACAACTATGAGTTTCTTTACAAAATGAAGAATGCCTTAGTAAGATGGCCTAAACTAGTACAGTTTATATTGCTTCTTTGAGATTTTTGGAGATCAAACAAACTAAGATTTGACTCATGCTCAAAATAGTGCTTCTATAAACTTTGGTGGCTTTGATATCCACCTGATATCTAGATTTTCATCCATTTTTTAGAAGTCTACCCTAAATGGCATTTTATTTTATACAAGGAAGCTTTTTCCACCTGAGAAAACATAGGTTAGAATTTAGATAGTTTGTGATTTAGAGTGTTTCTGTAGGGTAATTGACTGTCTTACTTGCTTGCCTGGCTTTGAACCAGAACAATTTAATTCTGCATGTAATGACATCCTGTCATTAAAAGATAATGTGATTTTTATAGAACTAAATCCCTCATTTAGTAATTTTAGCAGCAAATATTTGACTGTTGTAAGACACTGTTAGATCTCTCGAGGGAACTGCTAATAAGCAGAGCCACAAATCAGCTGTTGTGAGTGCGGCACTTTCCAGAGGAGCAGAATTACACGTCTGTGAAATTTTACTGCTCAAATGTTTAAATGAAATGTTATTTTATTTCAGAAAAGTCATTATTTTTATTGAGCCCCTTTATGAATACATGTCCTAAATTTTTCATTTAATTTCATAAAAAAAATTCTAGCTCACTGTTTTCTTTAGAGGTGGACCCTCACACCATGTAGCTCAAGAAATTGATTAAATCTCCTGTCCTACTATCTCAGTCTCACACTCAGCTCTCTAACTGTTTTGTATTTTCAAATCAATTTTAATTACAATATAATTACATCATTTCTCACTTTTTTTTGTCTCCCTACAGACACCTTCATATGCATTCCCTCCAAAGCTTTCAAAGCCAATACTCTCAAATTGAGATCCTCTTCTCTTTGATTATTACAAAAATGAAAACAACCTGTTGAGTCCATTTTTGTTGTTCGTGTGACTATTATTTCAATGCTGACCATTTGGATTATATAACCAATTTGGGTTGAGGTGTCATTCCTAAGAGGGGTTACGTCTCAGCAATAAATTCCCTAAAAGTCTTATTTGGGATGTGTTTTTATTTAATTGGAGTAGAGTTATAGAACATTACCTCCTTTTTCTCCCTCCAGGCCCTTGTAGCTATTCTTCCTTGAACCTCTCCCATGTTGTCTCCTTTTCTCTGGTTCATAGCTTCTTTGAGCTTGTTTAGTATTGTTACATACACGCTTGTGTGTACACATGCACACCCCTTTTATATGTACACACAAACACACACACACAAATAGCAAAACAAAACAAAAAAACAAAAATTCAGTTTTATTGTTTGTGTATGTATGGTTTCAAGACTGATTACTCTGCATTAAATTACTAATAAGGAGATTATTGCTAGAGTGTTTCGTCAGGGTAGTCCAAGTGATCTTAAATCAATAAAGACAATCAAGTAACTTTTTATTTTTTTTTTCAGGGGCTGAAGGCCTACTCTTATTATAGAAGACAGTAACTCCAACTGCATCTGACCAAAAAGTCTCTTTTCTGCTATCTAAATTCCATAGTTCCAGGAAATATAATGCAAAATTCCAAGAGGGGAAGCAATTAAACAGTCATACCCAGCTGTGGCACCTATGGACCACAATGTCATGGTATGCAATAAAGTACAAAAAATGGCAGGCACTAGCCGGACGATGGTGGCGCACGCCTTTAATCCCAGCACTGGGAGGCAGAGGCAGGCAGATCTATGTGAGTTTGAGACCAGCCTGGTCTACAGAGCTAGTTCCATGACAGGCTCCAAAGCCACAGAGAAACCCCGTCTCAAAAAACCAAAAAAAAAAAAAAAAAAAAAAAAAGGCAGGCACTAATATCAGTGGCAACTAACAGCTGTCTAATATGACTTAAGGCTCACTCAATGTTAGGGAACTCATGCCTCATACTGTAAACCGTAGTAGCATTCCACTTGTATTTTAATAAATAAAACTTGCCTGAGGTTCAGTAAAACAGCCATACTGGCCAATCTTATATACTAGACAGCAATAACACACACCTTTAATCCCAGTAGGCACACTAGCTGGCCATAGGAACCAGAAGGAAGTGGTAGACGCCTTTAATCCCAGAAGTAGAGAGAATTATAAAATGGGAGGAAACAGCTCTCAGACAGTCTCATTCTGTGATTCCTGGAGGCAGGATCACCATTTTCAGACTGATGTTGAGGTAAGAGTCAGTAGATGACTACTTTGTTTTTTGGATTTTCAGGTTGAAACTCACTTTTGTCTCTAAGTTTTTATTAATTGTGCTTCATTTTGCATCCAACTTTAAGGGTACAAATTTATGAAAAAGTCATTTTGACTGAGGCTTTTTAGCCACTGGCAGAGGTCAGAGCTAGACCCAAACCTAGCCAACTGTGTTTAGGAGAAAACCTAGCACTCCCAGATCATATCTTCCCCTGCTTAGCTTCCACGTAAACATAAAAAATACACAGAGAGTCTGGATACCATATGTTATTGTGTTGTCTTTTAATTGTTGAAGAAGGAGCAACAGCTGCTAAAAGACATTTGAATCTATATACTTTGAAAATGTTTTGACTTCAAAATTTAAGCCAAAAGATATATTGTTTTGGAGAAGAGCTTTTACTTTTGTTTTCTCAGGAAATGAGAGGTTGTGGATTCATTCTACATTAAAAATATAAGGTTTGGTCAAAGAAGAACCTGAAACATCTCTGATGGGAACAGAAGGCCCAGTGGATCCAACATTTCAGATTACTTCTGTTGCAAGTTCCTCTGAGTTCTACATCCAGAACAGCTTCAAGACTGCTGACTGAGATGATCCCAACTCACGGAATACTCCTATCAGGATTTAACCATAATCCTCAATTTTCTTTAGGTCCCCATAAGATTATCAGTGCCCTCAATCAGCAGGAAGTAGCCAAGAAAACTATGCCCACATTCCCCAGAAAATGGATTATGGATGTTTGTCTTTGTTTAGAGTGTTGGTTACAAGATTTTATGGATAATGGTCAGGAAAAGCTAAACAGGTCTTGTTTTGAAAAGGAAAAGAGTGGAACTGCTGTGGAATAATGCTCTGTAAACTGTAAAGATTTGTCACTTGTACCGATTTAATAAAACACTGATTGGCCAGTAGCCAAGCAGGAAATATAGGTGGGGTGACCAGACTAGGAGAATTCTGGAAAGAGAAAAGACTCAGTCTGCAGTTGCCAGCCAGATGCAGAGGAAGCAAGATGAAAATGTTGCACTGAGAAAAAGTACCATGTGACTAATCATAGGTTAAAAACTATGAGTTAAATTAAGTTATAAGAGTTAATTAATAATAAGCCTAAGCTAGTAGACCAAACAGTTTTGTAATTAAGATTGTTTCTGTGTGATTATTCAGCCCTGGGTGGCCAGGAATGAAAGAACACTCTCTGTTAACCTAGTCAGTTTCTCTGAATTAGTGGGATCACAGATATATGAAAGATATATATGAAAGATATATATATGGTTCCTTCCTTATTATATTCTAAATCTTTTCATCATACTGACAAATAAGTGTAGCTTCCATCCTTCATCAAAGAACTCTCTCTTCAACAGATAGAGCTCATCAGAGAATACAAATACTGTATACAAAGCAACAGACCCTAGGAAACCCAGACCCAACTGATACATCTGTCACAGCTTCTGTATCTAATGGCTCCTGGAGCATTGCTAAGGAGGGGTATGGGAAAATGATAAGCACAATACCAGGAAGTCTGATGTGAAACAGTTTCTCCTAGAAATGATTGCATAGACAAGACTGGCATATTGACAAGAGTAGTTGTATTAGTGCAGGCCATGAGGAACAAACGTATATGCTGTTTGCTCCCATAGTTCATGCCTTTGTTCTTGCTTGAGTTTCTGCCATGGAATTGATCACTGATTAACTGTAATCTGAATATGTAAGCCAAATAAGCCCTTTGCTCCCCAAGGAGTTTTTTGTTATAGTGTTTATCACAACAATATAAAGAAATCTATGATCATCAAGTTGCATGGCTTAACTGAAGTCTAATTTCTTTCCCTGATATAAAGACAAACACATGCATGTTTTTTGTTTTTTTTACATTTAGGTTCTTTTGTTTATTTTTCTTAAAACAAAAAGCAGGCATAAAAATACAATTACATTACTACAAAGATGCAACAAAATAAAAATAAATCAAGAGGGTATAATTTTATTTTTTGTTCAGGGGGACGGCTGATCAAAGATGACTCTCTAAATCATGCAGTTTATAACTTATTACAATTCTAAACAAAAGTCACCACAGGGAAGGGAACAAGGCAAGGCCCCAGGGCATAACACTCAGCACTGTCACACAGCGCTTGTCAAAGTGCTTTAACATTGGCTGTGGCACCTCCACGAGCCAGGGGAGCTGAAGCCACCTTCAAGCAGGATAGGAGAATCAGTAGCAGTCAAGGAACATGCATGGTTTTAAGAAGCAATCCAAATTGAATCAGACATGTCAATTTCTAACCATTAAGTAAACAGTGTCGTGAAATTAAAATGATCATTTGTGACAGCTCCAAGGATGCAGAAACACAATGAAATTGATATCTCTGATAATTTTATATTAATCCTAAAATTAGAGGAAACTGCAACTGCAGCGAGATGTTATTCTTTTATAACCTAATGTTATATGTTTAACATACCGCATGGTGATTTAATACAAACACGACAGGCTAAATAGTTACTGTCACCAAACAAATGAACAAATGTAACAGCTCATATAGTCATTAACAATTCATGTGTGTGCATCACAAGTACCTTAAATAAGTCACTAGTTTATAATTATTTATTTAGCATATATAAATTATACATAATACAAGTTTTATAATGACACTATCATACATGTATGACTTATTTTGAACAAGCTCATATTTTAAGATACCTGGTTACCCACTATTATTTCATCTTTTCCAATCTTACTACTCCTTTCTTCCAAATGAGTCTCTCTTACGCCCTTCAACTTACATGTCTTTATTGGGTTCAATTATATACTTGCTTATTTAATTATTTAGTTATAAGATCCAATGACCCATTAGCCTTATTTATGAGGGCATGGGAACTTACTGGTGGCTGTAACACTTAAACAAATCTTTCTATTCAAATATAATCTTTAGAAAAATAGAAAATATTTCTATTACCGTCATCCTTCTCTGGTTTTTTAGAAACTTCTTTATCATAGGGCACATACCAGAAATCCCTATTTGAAGCATAGCAATCAATATTATAAATACTAAATGCTCCTGAAATCTGTTATTCTTTTCTTTATTGTCTCTTCATTTTTTAAATTAAAAGTTGCTATATTTAATTAAAAATAAAATGTTTGTGGTTTTTCTTTGAATGTTACACATGTGAACAATGCATCTTGATCATATGCACCAAATTCCCTTTCTGTTTAGTTTCAATACAGTTTAAATGTATCATTATGTATTTTTTTAGATTTTTTAAAAATTTTATTTAATCAGTTTATTTCTTTTACATCCTGACCACAGTTTCCCCTCCCTCATCTCCTTCTATTCCTTGATGGCCTTCAGTATACTTCTCCTCTGTTTCTATTTGGCTTAAAAGGAAAAAGAGGCAGGCCTCCAATGGGTATCACCAAAGCTTGGTATGTATTCAGCAACTCCCCTTGTATTAAGGCTGAAAAAGGTAATCTAATATGAGTAATACATTCCAAAGTGCCAGGCAATGTGTGAGGGACAACTCCTAATCCCTCTGTTAGTTTCATAAGAAAACCAGGCTACGCAACAGTTTTATATATGTAGAGGGCCTAGGTATGTCCCAAGTATCTTCCCAGTTGTTGGTTTAGACTCTGTGTGTTCCTATAGGCCAGGTCTGTGGGGTTTTATTTGTGATGCCCTTGACCTCTCTGGTTCCTACAATCCCTCATTTCTCTTTTCAGAAGAATTCCAAAACTTGTCCTAATGTTTGGTTGTAGTTCTCTGCCTCTGTTTCCATCAGTTGTTGGCTGGACATCAGTTGCTCATTGATGACAATTAGGGAGTCAACGAAGTGTTGGAGGAAGGGCTGCTTGTTTGTCCCCACCACCTGGCTAGCTTAGAGTTGAAATAATCACGCAGAAACTATATTAATTAAATCACTGTCTGGCCCATTAGCTCTAAACTCTTATTGGCTAACTCTTACATCTTAATTTAACCCATCTCTATTAATCTGTGTAACACTATGTGGCTGTGGCTTACACGGTAAAGTTTCAACTTGCATCTGTCTCCTGTGGCTCCATGGTGTCTCTCTAACTCTACCTTCTTCCTCCCATACTGTAGGCCAAGCCAGTCCTTATTCATTAGCCAATAAAATCAACACATAGACAAAAGAACCTCCCACATCACATGAGATGGCCAGTTCCAGCTATATAGCTATTCTTGCTAGGACTGGAGGGTAGGAGAAGGCCTCTTGTTCGTCCCAGCCACCAAAACTCAAAAGAAACACACAGAAACTGTATTATTTAAATCATTGTTTGGCCCATTAGCTCTAGCTTCTTCTTAGCTAACCCTTACATCTTAATTTAACCTATCTTCATTAATCCGTGCATCACCATGAGGTCGTGGCCTACAAATAAAGTTTCAGCCTATCTTTCTCTAGCGGTGGCTCCATAGCTTCTCTCTGACTCTACCTTCTCTCTTCCAGCATTTAGTTTAGTTTTCCCTACCTAGCTCTGTTCCTCTATAACTCTAATATAGGCCCAAAGTAGATCCTTTAATTATCAGTGGTATTCACAACATGCAGGGGGAAATTCCACATCACTGGTGCCCTGTAGATATGTGGGAGTGAGTTTCCTTTACATGAGAGTTCTACCTGACCCCAACTCTTTCAATACCCTACCCCTTCGCCCACCCCAACCTGATATTTAAAGTTACCATCACCACCTGCCCACGGGCTACACATGAAATATCTTCTATTTCCTGTTTCCAAGGCTATCTGTGTGTCCTCACTCTTGGGCTTTCCTTCTTACTTGGCTTCTCTGGGTTTGTGAATTTTAGCATGATTATCTTTTACGTCACAGTAACATTTACTTAGGAGTGTGTACATACTATATTGTTATTTGTCTTTCTGGGTCTGGGTTATCTCACTCAGGACGATTTTTTTTTTTTTTTTAGTTCCATCTATTTGCCTTGAGATTTTCAGATGTCATTTCTTAACAACTGAGTAATACTCCATTGTGCAAATTACTACATTTTCTTTACCCATTCTTTGGGTGAGGGGCATCTAAGTTGTCTCAAAGTTCTGCTGTGAAAGTAGTTGATCAAGTATCCTTGTGTTAGAATGAAGCATCCTTTCGGTATATACTTAAGAGTGGAATCCCAGGGTCTTGGGGTAGATATATTTTCAATTTTCTGAGAAATCATCATGTTAATTTCCAAAGAGTTTATACAAGTTTCCACTCCCAGAAGCAATGGAGGAGTTTCCTTTTGCTCCACATCCTCTCTACTATAAGGTGGCATTTGTGTTTTTGATCTTAGTCATTCTGACAGGTGTAAGATGGAATCTCAGACTTGTTTTGATTTACATTTCCCTGCCGAGTAAGGATGTTAAATATTCCTTTAAGTTTTACTGTTATTTAAAATTCTTTTTTTTTTGAGAATTTTTGGTTTAGGTCTATACTGCATATTATATTGGATTGTTTTTTATGTCTAGCTTCTTGAGTTGTTTATATATTTTAGAGCTCCACCCTCTATCAGATAAAGGGTTGGTGAAGCTCTTTTTCCATTCTGTAGTCTGCCATTTTGTCCAATTGTTAGTGTTACACGAGGTCCCAGTTATTTTTTTGTCAATCTTAGTGTCTGTGTTATTGTTGTTCTAGTCAGGAAGTTGGCTCCTATGCCAAGATGTTCAGGAATAATTTCTCCTTTCTCTCCTCTCACTTGTTAAGTGCAATTGGATTTATGTTGAGGGTTTTGATACACTTGGACTTGAGTTTTATGCAGTATGCTAGAATGGATATATTTGCATTCTTTTACAAACTGACTTCCAGTTATGCCAGCACCATTTGTAGAAGATGCTTTATATTTCTGTTGTAAAATTTTGGCTTCTCTGACTAGTATCAGGTGTCCATATGTTTCTAAATTTATGCCTGGATCTTTGATTTTACTTCATTGGTCTACCTGTCTATTTTTATGCTAATACCAAGCTTTGTTATAGCTCAGCAGTAGAGCTTGATTTCAGAGATGATGGTACATCTGACAGTTCTTTTATTATGTAAGATTGTTGCAGAAATCCTAGGTATTTTGTTTTTCTGTATGAAGTTGTTCTTTCAAGATCTGTAAGTAATTGTATTGGGATTGATGGGAATTATGTTGTATATATAGTTTGCCGTTGGTAAGATTTTTCCTATGTTAATCCTATTGATCCATGAGCATGGGAGATCTTTCTATCTTCTAATAGTTATCAAAGTTTTTGCTTCAAAGACTTTAATTTCTTTCATACAGGTCTTTTACTTGTTAGGTTACAGCTAATCCAAATGTTTTATATTGTTTGTGACTATTGTGAAGGGTATTGTTACCCTAATTTCTTTCTCAGACCTTTCAGCATTTGTAGATAAGATAGTTACTGATTTGGGGGAGGTTAATCTTATACTCACTCACTTCACTGAAGGTGTTTTTAAGATGTAAGAGTTCACTGGTAGAACTTTTGGAGTTGTTTATGTATACTAACATGTCATTTGCAAATAGCAAAAGTTTGACTTCTTACTCTCCGAATTGTATGCCCTTTCTCTCTCTCTCTCTCTCTCTCTCTCTCTCTCTCTCTCTCTCTCTCTCTCTCTTTCTCTCTCTCTCTTTATCTGATTGCTCTAACTAGAACCTTCAATAATATATTTAATAGGTATGGAGACAATAGACAGTCTTTCTTGCTCCCGACCTTGATGGAATTCCTCAAATTACTCTCCATTTAATTGGATGTTAGATGTCAGCTTGCTGCATATTGCTTTTTTTAAAAAATCATATTTGGATATATTACTTGTATCTCTGCTCTCTCCAAGACTTTTATCATGAAGGAGTGTTAAATTTTGTCAAAGGCCTTTTCAGCATCAATTGAGATGACTTCTGTTTTTTCTTTCATTTTTTGCATGGTGGATTATATTAAAATTTTTTCATATGTTGAACCATCACTACATCTCTGTGATGAGACCCACTTGTTCATCATGGCATTCTTGGATCATGATCTTGTTCTAGTATTTTATAGAGTTTTTTTGACATCGATGTCCATAAGAAAAATTGACCCATACTTTTTTTTTCTAATCAGGGTTTCTCAATAGCCATGGAATCACTCCTGAAATAAACTCTCTAGACCAGGCTAGCCTTGAATTCACAGAGATCTCCTGC
>NC_022027.1:26428919-26468110 GCF_000317375.1 Microtus ochrogaster
GTCCTAATAAAAAGAATTTGTCAATGTCCCTTCTATTTCTATTTTTGTGGAATAATTTGAGAAATACTGGTATTAACTCTTCTTTGAAGGTCTGGTAGAATTCTGCTCTGAAATATCTGTCCCTGGGACATTTTTGTTGGGAGACTTTTAATGACTTCTATTTTCTTAGGTTATAGTTCTACTTAATTTGCTTATCTTATCTTGATTTAATTTTGGTGTGAGGTATCTTTCAAGCAATTTGTCCATTTTTTTTTTCAAATTTCCGATTTCTTGAAGAACATATTTTTGAAGAATGACCTAATGTTTTTCTGGATTTCCTCAGTGTCTGTTCTTCTGGCCCCTCTTCTTTTCAGAAATTTTATTGGATACAGTATTTACTAGTCTTTACTTGTCTACTTCTTGTTTTGTGACTTCCAAAAATTATAGATTTTTTTCTGTGAATGGTCTAGAATTTTCAGTCATTTTCAATCCACAAACATGCAAAAATTCTAGTAATATTTATTAAAGATGTGGCCAATGCTTTTCTTTATAAAGGTGGTATAAGTTAAAGGCCTGAATTTAAGGAAAACTAATTCACATTCACTTTGAAAGTACTCATTTTTTAAAAACATTAACTGGTTTTATTTATCAATTCAGTTTTTAACTATTTTCATATCATTTCATAGTGTATTTGATCACTGAACAAAATTGTATTGTTTGAAATCTTAAGTTACTTGGATAAACTAGTAATTTAAATTATTTCAAATAAGAAACCAGCAGACTTAGGAAATAAGAAACCTCAGGTTCGGCAATGTTAATTATGACAGATTTTATTCAGTAAAAAAAAAAATTACTAGTGTAGTTTCTTTAAAGGAAATCAAAGATAGTAGAAATATCTGAACAGAATGCAGCCAGTTGCCATAGTAACAGGAATCCTTCACACTGGTGCTGATTGAAAGGAACATACCTCAAAAATCAAATAGGCACCAGATGATGGAAATCTTTGGGAATCTTTCTTTTGTTCAACTTTTCATCCTAGTTAAAGATGAAGAGACTGGAGGTCATGCATCCAAGAGGATATCACAAATGAGAAAATTCTTGAGCTTCTTAACTCTATTAGCAGATTGCAGTGTGGAAACAATGAAGAATCCATGAAGGACAGAAGCTTAATCAAACATTTAAAGTTGACCCAGGATTGTGAGCAGGTTTCTAATTAAACAGTACCTTTAAACAGACAACTTTTAATACATCACCTGGTAGCATAATTAGCCCCTTCTCTGTGTATAGCATGAAATATTATGAATGATTAAGAAAGAAGTCATAAGCTTAGTCAGGGGAAATAATCTCAAGGATTCATATTGTAATTTGCAAACATAAAGTATATAAGAATCAAATGTCTTTCAGAGATATGGGGCATATTATACATCTTATCTCATTAGCATATATGATTATGATAAAGAATCACTTAATCTACAGGAAAATATACCTTTATTTGTAAAAAGGTGACAAAATAATTTCTCAATGGAACTAATATCTTCCCTTCATTCAAAATGAGATAAAAATGATAAAATAGAACAAATAGATGCACAAACTGTCTTAGCTCTTAGCTTAATCAGAAATTGAGGAAGGAGTATGTCAAATTCTCAGATTATTTTTGACACCACCGTACCTCAATTTAAAGTCTCTAAATAGGGCATCTCTCAAGAGAGGAAGTTCATTGAAAGCCAATTTTTGAGTGAGTTTTGACCCTCTGTCTTTGTAAATGTCACAGCAGCTTTAATAACTGGGAATAGTAAAATCAAATTGAGCTTTCTTTAAATTCAAAAGAAATGAAAGAGTCAAAACTATCTGAAAACAGACCACTATGTGCTGAATATGTGTGTGTACAGATTTGTAATTAATCATAGTAATTAGAAGCCTAAAGCATTAATCCAGAAAAGATGTTCTTGTAAACATGGTCATAATAGTAAGGTCATGATAATAAGAGAAGAGAGATATAGGGGAATAGAAAGATTGAGGTGATCCCATCAGTAGGTTGAGTGTTGCTAGGAGATGTTGGGAAAGGATGAAAAGAGATGTCAGTGTTGAATATTTCTCCCATATTGTAAGTAATTGTTCAAAATATTCCATCTCCGGTGTTTCTGAGTGCAAGGAATGAACTGTGAAAATAACATTTTATAAAATCTCATTATCTACCATCCCTTGATGATTTTTAAACCTAAGTGGAAGGGGGCAAGGTACCTGCCACTATCCAGTTCACTATTATTTGTCTTGGCAGAGCATAGCAGAGAGCAGAGGATCGTGGAAAGTTCAGGGGGATATCCCATAATACTAATAATTTGCAAGGTGTGATACTCAAATATTTTTCCACATGTGATGTCATTTTTTATAGTCCTTCAATGACAGTCACTATCATGCTCTGAAAATAAACTGCTTCCAGAATCTTCTTTTACTAATTATACTTTCATTTACATAACATAATGAGTTAACTATCATACACTTACTGGTACTGTGGATTGCCACAACATACCTGCATTTTTAAATACACCTCTGTGTTCCTTTGAAATTCTGACTGTATAATTTCCACTTCATCCAGAAACATCCATGGCATCTTAACTTCCACATTTTATAACTGTCTCTCTGTTCTTGTGAATGTTGTTCTGTTTGTTATTTTGATTAATTGCATCATTTTTGTTACAAATTTTAGTTTTTCCCTTTGGAGTCACATATAAAGTAAACAAAACCAACACACAGATATTTCAAGACACTATTTTTACCAACCTAATTTATTATATAATAGAGTTGAAATGAATAACACTAAGACTATTTGAAAAAAACTGTGTGAAATCTATTATTTTATAATATTTATAAAAATGAATATTTAAATTGTATTTCAAATTATGCCACAAGGAAGGATGATGTTTCTCCTAGACACCATATATTATTATATAAACAGGTCAATACCAAATGGGTGATACCTCCCTTTGGGTTACTGGTAAGGGGGTATCCAAGAAAATCTTCAATCAGTACAAGGTATGTATTGCAATAAACATGGGTTAGCCACCAGAAATTTAGGTGAAACATAATTGGCGAAGACACTACACACTTTGCCACAGAACTTGTAGAAACCGAGCAACTCCAGTAATCTCCCTCCCTGTTAGCCTGCTCTCTTGTTGCCATGAGTTGTTAGTCTGCCTGTGTAGAGATGATGACTCCTACCCAGTAAGAACTAGGCAAATTATAACTAATCTGTCAACATCTGCCCATTCATTCAGCAATGACATAGTTGTATTGGAGAGTAACTGACAAGCATTTATTTATAATTTTATTTAAATAAATTTATTGTCTGATTAGCAGGAAATAATCATTGTTAGTGCTCCAATCCCATCCTAAACTAGAGGTTAGAGATTGTACAACCTGGGTGAGAACCTATAACTTTGTTAATCAGATATTGTGTCTGATTCCCTTATAAATAATGAGCTCCAAATGTGTGTATTAATCCAGCTCTCTCCCCTAAGGTGGTTCTGTTTACAGTAGGTTGAAGTTAACACAGAAAGTCACAAATGAGGAAAGTGCGGAGCATAAGTGACTTTGTGGTGCTCATTCACAAAGGGAATCTCTATCACATCCCCAGGGAACATTGTGGAAGATGTGGGCAAGAGATGATAAGAACCAGGGGTCAATGAGGACCACTACAAAGCAGTATCTTCTAAGCACTTAAAGGCTATGGTAACCTACACAAAACCAGTACAAGATTATATAGTCGGTAATTCAGTATGGATAATGGATTTCCCTCAAAGCTTTATTCTTCTTTAAGAATCTGCAGACAGTCCATTCTTGTTTGAGATGCATACGTTTTCTTTAGATAATGGTAGGTTGCCTATTATTGAACCCAGTGAGTTTAATGAACACACAAACACAAAAATGCATAAATATATAGTATACATGTGTGTGTGTGTAGGTGTGTGTGTGTGTGTGTGTGTGTGTGTGTGAACAAGAAGGTGGGTGAGGGATGTGGGGAAGGCAACCACGAGTTGGAAAGGGGATTAGGTTTTCTTCATACCCTCCTATTTCACTGTACTTTTTAGTTTTTCAAAAATGTAAAAAGGCTCATGTCAATAGATTAATACATTTTTTGTGTAACTTTGATGTGTATCTCTATATTCAGCATCCTCAAAGTATGAATTATCTTATGATGATATTTTTCACATGAAGAATGTAAGGTCTAGAAATTCTGATATATTAACCAATATTGCCATATGCTAAATTCCACAATAATGATTTCATCCTGATTTACTGACTCCACAACTGGCACACACTTCATTATTTTAAATATGCGCAGCTTGTTTACACAGACTCTTACAATTTTACTGTTAAAGATAAACATACTAACAATTCTTCATGTTATTATGATAAGAAAATACTAAGTTTCTGAATATTTGTTAAAAGGAAAAACTGCTCTTGGGAAGAAAAATAACAACCATACATTTTCCTTATCAGTCCTTTACAAGAAAATAATTGGACAGCACAGAAAGATACAGTGGGTCACCTCAAAAAAGGACAATGTTTACAAATCCTGATAAGACCAGGAGTATTATGATCCAGCAGCCACCATCCATCATATTTAGAATATAAGCAGAGAAAAGATTTGGAAAATAAGTATGTTCTGGCAGCGCTGGGTTTAAATTGGAAGAGTTTGTGAGGGCTTTTCACTGGGATTTTTTTTCTAAGATCTTTTTTTTCCTCATTAAAAGCAATTAAACTGTCAGCAGAACAAGTAAGGCAGATGCAAATGGCTCAATGTCTAGCATCAGAGGACAGACATTTCTGCAATCAAAGTATAATCTTGGGAGCACTGTAAACATACAGCAGCTACATTTGTATTCTGCCAAAGAGACAGATTAAGGTTTTGGTATGCCCCCTCATGGTGCTGCTACTGAACTCTCATAGGGCATAGTTGCCTTGCCATTACACTAACATTTCATTATTTCATTCATAGCCATATTTCACTCATACCATTGAAACTCCCAGGGAAATCATTTGCCATGTGTTCACATTTGTTTTTCACCAGTAGCTCCATTCCATCTGAAATAGGACAGACTAAGGATATAACACAGGTTTCAGTGCTGGCATTCCTTTCTTCAAATCCACAAATGTTATTCTCTCTAGCTTAGCATAAATAAAGGACAAAGTTTTCAGTCTTATATTTGAAAAGTTGTTTATTTAAATCTGTGATTCCTAACTATATGAAGTGTTATGACCTAACTTTAATAAAGATTTCTGTATAGTTTGTGTTTATTAATCTAGATATTACTACAATTATTAAGATTGGTTAGCCTGAGATAAATAATTTATAGACTAATTCTGGTACTATCATCAGTGATCAATATTATTCTGTGATGTGTTATTTATTTGAAAGACAGATTTGATCATAGTGTATTTGTGAATTATCCCTCTTTGTTTGCACAATACCAAAATATTCAAACTAATGATACCAGTCTTTTAAGAAAGAGTTTACATGTATTCAATTGTTAATCTTAGTATTGGTGTATGTGTGTTGACATACCCATGCCATTATATGCATGTGAAATTTAGAGTACAACTTGTGGTATTGAATTTTCTCTTTCTCTCTCACCTGTGTCACTGGAATCAAATTCAGGTCATCAGGGTAAGTTACAAGTAGCTGTAAAATGGAGATTGTGCTTTTGGTTCCTGGCCACCGAGACATGAAAAATCACACAAAACTTTATTAATTATATCACTGTTTGACCAATGACACGGGCATATTTCTAGTTGTCTCTTACATCTTAAATTCACCCATTTCTAATAACCTATGTATCACCATGAGGCAGTGGCCTACAAGTGAGGTTCTGGTGTCTTTCTCCTTTGACAGCTACATGATATCTCCCTGACTCTGCCTACTCTTTCTCTACATCTCTGTTCAGATTTCCCACCTGGCCTTACTCTGCTAAGTCATTGGCCAAAATAGCTTTATTCATCAACCAATAAATGTCGGAGGGAGAGGGGCCCCTTGTTGGTTCCCAGCTACCTGTCTAACTTAGACCCAAAATAATCACACAGAAACTATACTAATTAAATCATTGCTTATCCTAATAGCTCTAGCTCCTTATTGGCTAAATCTTATATTAATTTAACCCATTTCTATTAATATGTATATTGCAACATGGTTGTGGCTTACCAGGTTAAGTTCCCAGCATCTGTCTCTGGTCGCTACATGGCTTCTCTCTAACTTTGCTGACTTTCTCCTAGTATTCAGTTTAGTTTTCCCCACCTACCTCTATTTCCTGCACAGGCCCAAGACAGTGCCTTTATTAACCAATGGTATTCACAGCATACATCACTTCACCTTTTCTGTTTAAACAGAAAGGAAAGTTTTAAATTTAACGTGGTAAAATGACATAAATAGTTGTCAAGCAAAAATTCCAGTTACAATATTTATATCTATTTTATTTTTTATCGTAACTAAGGAAAACTATAATTATAACTATCTATCTGTTCAACTCCATCAAAGACTCCAGAAGGCTGTAATATTACCTAAATAAACAAGAAGTGAATTGTAAGCAACTTCCAAAACTCTAGAATTAGCAAAGACATTTCACTGCCTGGACAGTCACCCAAAGTTCTTAACATTGGGGCATCCATATTTAGTCAAAAGGCCCATAGTATCCAGCAGACTTTTCCATGAAGCAGGGAATTTCAAAGACAATTCCACCTATATTGGCAGTTTGTCACTTTTCTCTGTGTCCTGAAGAATATCTGGCAGATTATTTCATGAAGCATGACACTGATGGAGAATTACACCTTTATTCAAGTTTAGCAGTCATTTCTCTGTGGGTCCTGCATGTCCAGTTCATCAAGCAGTCCAAGAAAGAGCGGTTTCATGCCCAAATGGCTAACCAACTCCTCTTAGATGTTTATCTTTCTCTTGAAGTAATTGGTGCTGCCACGAGCAGATGTGTCTCATTGTCATCAAAAGTGCTAAGTTCTTAAAACATTTTAAATATCATATCTTATAGTCTTTCAAAGGTCCATGTGAAATACATATCTACCCATCTAGAAAATCTAACTAACATGACTACAAGCTTGATAATATAGATGATTATCTATTAACCTATATTTCTCAATTATATATGACATTTTTAAATGAGCTGGACAAACAATACCTTAATCAAGATCAGAAATAAATATCCACAGTACCAGAAAATTAACCTTAAATTTGCATCAATAAACCAAAATCTATACCAATGCAAATCTCTATAGACTATCCTCCTTTAAATATAAACAAACATTTACAACCAATATTTGAAAGTATGAGCATAGTTTTGTTCAAAGTCCTTCCTGATATTTATTGAATGAAGTACTTTTTTAGGGGTGTTCATGGTGACCTTTCAGGGGGCCTTGGTGCATAAAAGCACATTAGTTTGGAAGTATTCCATAGGTTCTCATCCTCTGTGGAAAGAAAAAAATAAACCTCATTTGCAAAGCAACATATCCTTAGGCCCATATTTTGAAGACAAGATACTTTTAAGGTATATATGCTGGTTTCTTAGTTTCTTAGTTCCTTCACCATCAAAAAATTCAAAGAAAACATAATAATATATATAATCCATACTCTCTGTGTACATTCCATTTTATGTTTTTACTTTAATCCATGACTGTCTGTACTGTCTCTTTAAATACTTCACCTTTTTTAATACCATTTACTTTTTTTTATAACTATCTATATTCTTTTTCTTCAATCTCACAAGCCTACATATATTTACCCAACACTGTGACTCATTTGGAGGTCTTTTCCATCTGAATTTGTCTTTATTGTGTATCACACAGCTGGTCCATGTTGCCACCAAGCAAGCCATAGCACGTTGCTCACAAATTCCATTCAAATGCTCCGTCTCCTGAAAGAGCCAGAGGTCATGCTCACATCATGGCCCAGAAAGCTGGCATTTCAAAATGGCTCAGCTTTTTTTCTTTTGCTACCACGGCAACAAGAAATATAAATGAGATCCCAATTTCTTTACCAAATGTATATAGAAAATGATAATAGAAATCTGGTACAATGCAGTTTGATCAGCTACAAAAGGGAATATAATCTAGATTTTAATTTTGGATACTTACCCACTAAGAAAAGTAATATAAAATAAGTGAAAGTTTATAATATAATAGTGGAATTATGAGCATTTGATTTGAAACTATGAAGAAAATGCTGAACTTAATTTAGGGAAAATAGACTCCAATGAAGTTATACTTCACATGAAATAGAGATGTGAATTAAATAAAAAATTCATCAAGAGAATGTGGGTTACTGAATCAAACAATCAGGGCTTATATGGGCTCACAGAGACTTCAGAAGTGGCAAGCACAATGCCTGCAATGGTGTAAACCTGTTTTCTGTTTATTTGTTGTGATTGATAGCTTGGTATTTTTGTGACACTACAAACAGTTGGAGCAGGTGTGACTCTGACTTTTTTTGCTTTTGAGACTTTTTCCCTCCTATTGGGTTGCTTTGTCTGTCTCAAAGGCAGGCTTTTTGCCTTGCCTTGTATCTCATTTTGTCATGTTTGGTACTTGTCTCTTAGAGGCCCACTCTTTTCTGAAGGGTGGGGGAGTGAATTTGGGGGAGAGGAGAGGTAGAGGGTTGGAAGAAGAGGAGAGAGGGAAAATTGTGATTGGGATGTACTGTATGAGAGAAGCATCTATTTTTAGTAAAAGTTTAGAAAAAAAGAAAATAGTGATCATCAAAGAAAACTAATAGAAATCTCAAGAAATCTTCAATATCCAAAAAATATGCTTTACCATATCCATTTAGTGCCTATTCTTGGACAAGCTTTTATGTAGTACAACTTAATATGGGGGTTTTATGTTAAAAATTAGTTAATTCTAGGCACTCACACAATGTATACAAGTAAGTGGCATGAGGAAATTATATGGAAAAGCATAATAGATAAGTGATAACATGAATGACTCATACTATGTGAAGAGATATTAAAGCTATCTTAATCAGAAAATCAATAATATGACATTTTATAACAAATATAAAGAGATTTAGGTCTTGCCAATAATTTGATAAAATAGTTCGAGACCAGCCTGGTCTACAGAGCTAGTTCCAGGACAGGCTCCAAAGCCACAGAGAAACCCTGTCTCGAAAAACCAAAAAAAAAAAAAAAAATAATAATTGGATAAAATAAAGAAAGTGAGATATAGTGCAAATGACTATGTAAAATGTAAAGAGAAAATAAAATTATCAAAGAAAGCAAGAATCTAGATTATAGTAACTACAAATATTCTTTCTGACCTCCAAGATGTTTGGAATCATAGCCATTTTAGTATTTACATTATACCTGGAATATAGATATTGCATAATACAAGTTCATGTAAGGTTCTAATGTCTTCATATAAACCAGCAAGTTAGAGAAACTATTAACAAGAAAGACCTTTGGAAGACCTTGATCTATAACTTTTATCTCCCATTTTTCTTTCTATTTCTCCATGTCCGTCTCTCCTGTAACCGCTGAATTTAGTCTATTGTCTTAAGATGTAAGTATCATAGATTAAGATTAGGATGTGGTAAAATGAGAGACAAAGATTGAGCGAATACAATCTAGGCAAAGAATAAGAAGACAGAAATGAATAGAAAATGAGCATCCAGATGAAAAGGGGTCATGAAGTCTTGAATGGAACATAAATGAATGGTGTCATGGTGTTTTGTAGCTTCAGATTCTAGCTTCCAATGTATCATTCACTCCAGAAGATTTTGAGTGAGAATACATTGAACACACAGGAGGTCAAGAAAATAGACTTGCATTTTGTTAAGTTGATTTTCACTTGCTAACAGGTGGTACTTTATTTGACAATTCCAGCATCCTAACAGTTAATTCTATTCTGTTATATTTTACATATCCTTTATTTGCTGTTTAATGATTTTCATAGATATCAAACATTATAGTTGTAAATCAATAATTTGCATATTTTAGACTACATATAAAATTGTACATATGCTGTATAGTTTTCAGATGAGATTTGATGTGTAGTATTTCTATAGACATGATTTATGTACTCCAATGCTTCTTTAAATGTAAATACTTACATTTAAAAAGGTTGAAGCTTATGACCCTTCTGTGACTGTACCAATTTGTTTTTTTTTCCAGTGATGTTCAGTAACAATATAGGAGTGCAGTAAAATATAGTCAGGCAATCCTGTTATGTAGTAAAGCAACATTAACTGACAGAACCAAGTCATTTGAAGACAGGCCATATTAGGAACAAATGAAAAAGTAGATTTCAAAAGGCATTTAATAACTAACTTTATGGAAGCTTCATCATTTTTGAAGGAAATAGCGATTAAATCAAGTCACTAGAGTAAATAGTAATACAGAAAAACTTTCACAGCCTGGTATTAAATATGCTATACAGTTTGAAAATTAATCAGGCTTGGAAGCTATGATGAATAAAGTCAAACAGATGGTAATGAAGGCAATATTCACAGCCTTCAGTGAATGGTGACATGCAAAATTATTCAGAGACCAGGTAGGCAATGGAAATAACAATTACACTTAATAGCAGACAGCAGTGTGGGCGTGTGCTTCCATGTCCTAAACAGAAAAGCAGATTGCTATTTAAAATCTGTATTTTTTAATTGTACAGAATATTAAGTAAGGAAAAGAGAGAAATATGGGATTTTTCCTAGATTTACTTGAGTGGAAAATGTATTATTCAACTCAAAAAACAATTTATATATAGTTTATTGTTAAATCTAAAAATTTACATTTTTAGCATGAATATAAATATCTACCATTACAGTATATGTTCATAACAAAGAGATGAAGTTTATAACTCAGGACTTTTCCCAAACCCATAGCTACTGTTATAATTATAGTATTTAATACTGTGATAAAAATTTGTGACCAAAAGCAAGTTTGAGAGGAAAGGGTTAGGTTATAGTTCACCCTCTAGAGAGGTCAGGACAGAAATGCAGGGTTAGACTGCAGCATGGTCTGTGAAAGAGTGATGCTTACACACTTTGCTCAGGCTACATTTTTCTAGCACCCAGAATTATCATCACAGGAGTGCCACTGTCCAAAGTGAGCTGGACCCTCCCACATCAACCATCAATCAAGAGAATGTGCCACAGTCTTACTCATACTCCAATTTAGGGAGGGCATTTTCTGAATTTTCAATTATTTCTAGCTTGTGTCAACTTGACATAAAACAAAAAAAAAATCAAAATGCTATCCAGCAAACTTACATAAAAGGAATGAGGGGTAAGACAAAATAATTTTGCTTGTCTGGTCTTTGTATTGTTTTCATAATATCTTGATGAAATGGCAGAACAAAAAAATAATTCCAAAAATAAAATTTATGCTAATGATTTTAGCATCTGTATTTTCTGAAAACCCTGTTTACAAAATTTACAAAAACAAGCATTACTTGTTAATGGTGTTATAGTAAAAATAAAATGTTGCAGGTCTCTGAGGGTGGCAGTAGACAGCAGGCATGAAACTATGGCTGGCCACGAAGTCAGCTGGGTCATAGACAGGGAGCCTCAGTGAGGCAGCCAGTCCCACAAGGAGCCATAGCCACAGTGGGTGAAAGACAGAGACCTATTAGGCATGCCATACAGAGAAATTGGGTGTTTATTTAGTGTGTTATGGAAGGGAAATGGGGTAAGGGGAGAAGGGGCAAGAGCAGAGAGGGGCAGAGAGAAAAAGAGATAGAAAGAGAAACAGGGTGGGGGGGAAGAGGAGAGGAGCCATGGGAGCAGCTACCTCTTTGGGAGAGAGACTGAAAGAAAGGAACTCAGGCTGGAAGCAGAGAGAAGATCTGCTTGCCTCAGCAGACAGGGGTGGGGAAAGGGTAGATGGTGTGGCCTGTCTCTTAAAGGGACAGGACAGACCATAACAAATGATCCACATATCTCTTTCCCATGTTGGACTAAGTGTAAATTACCTTTTACAACAGAATTGCACTGTTCTTATTTATCATGGGGTCCATTTCTTTCTGTTTTCATTTAGTCAAGATAATAATTAATGTTTCCAAAAAATATTCTTTAGTAAAGTAACTTCACTAGAGATTTTGTAAAATCCCACCTTCTCAATAGGTATTTCTCAATTCAATATTTTAAATTTCCAAAATTGATTTTGTAATGTAACATAAAGTTTGAGACCAATTATAGACTTTTCATCCAGATGTATCATTAAACACTGTTCTACTATCTTTGTTTAATGATATTGATACTATGGCTAATGATTGTAATATAAAGGTTACATGCATTTATAGTAATAATAACCTAAAAAAACTATGAAACTGATTCAAATGTGTTAATTTCAAAACAATACATGCTAGATTTCAAAAGTTTAATATGAAGAAATACAACTCATTTTATATACCATTTTAGTCATAATTATAGGTTCAATTAGAAATATAGATATGTGGGATTAAATTCATGGGACTAAAATTTATTTTCTTTATATGTTTTTACTTTTGAAAACTAGATAAGTAAAAGGAAATAAAATTGGTATCTCTCATTATCTTTATGTTGGAAAATGTGACAAAGATGGAAATTTGAAACTCATAATTGTTTAGGAAATATTTCAGTGTCATCTTGAAAAAAATTAAAAGGAATTTCTTATACTAATATTGCATTTATATCTTTGCTTTATAAGAAACTTAAAAAGTTTACATATTATGTTTTAATAGCCTGTAATTGAACAAGATTTAGCATTCTTATTTAACATATATGTATAGTTCACTAATGAATAGCTGACATTTAATTTTTAGTTTATTCCATCTTGTCTACTTGTAGAGATACTTAAACATTTAGTTAGAGATACCTTCTATGTCAGTTGATTTTTTAAAACCCCCATGTTATGTGATATAGTTTGATCTTGAGGTAATAAACAAGCAATTCATACATCATTTTCTTTGTGTAGACAGTTATTGTCATTAATTACTGATTTGCTGTTAACGGAATTTGTGCAAGGCTTGGAGGATTTATTCATTCTTTTCTTTCTTTGCTATTTTGTAAAAGACACAGCAGGAAAATCATCATTTCTAGTATGAAAAAGAAGCTATATTTTTTTTTATTACTCTTTCCTTTGCAGGGAAACATCGAAATGCCCGAGGCTGCAGAATCTGACACCATGACTGTTGTTCCAGTGGACAAGCAGATCTGTGCTGCAGTCCTCTCAGAATGCAACCACCCTGGGAGACTTGAGGTTGCCTGACCATCTGCTTGGGTATCATGACAGAGACCTATTTTAAACTCTTTCTTTCCATTTCCATATTTCTCAAAACAGACATTCCAAAATCCATAAACAAATATCTTAAAGTGTTTTTCCCCTTCAGGGCATTTGAATCAAGAGAGCAATGAATTTAGAATGGAAGACCTAGTTTCTATTTTAGGCTGGGCCTCTAATGAGTCCTGTGATTTTGAGAGAGCCATTTAGGCCTGAAAGGGAACCAAATATTTTAAAACAACTGTTTCAAATATAATTGCCTAAAATATTTCATCATGTCACAAAAGCAAATTTTATTTATTACACTTCCATTGTCTTCTTGATGTCAACTTATTTTTTTTGAGGTTTAAAATAATACTTTTATTAATTAGTTGAGAATTTTATATAACATATTTTTTTAAAATTTCTTTATTTATTAAAGATTTCTGTCTCTTCCCCGCCACCGCCTCCCATTTCCCTCCCCCTCCCCCAACTAAGTCCCCCCCCCCTCAGCCCGAAAAGCAATCAGGGTTCCCTGTCCTGTGGGAAGTCCAAGGAACCCCCACCTCCATCCAGGTATAGTAAGTTGAGCATCCAAACTGCCTAGGCTCCCACAAAGCCAGTGCATGCAGTAGGATCAGAAACCCATTGCCATTGTTCTTGAGTTCTCAGTAGTCCTCATTGTCTGCTATGTTCAGAGAGTCCGGTTTTATCCCAGGCTTTTCCAGACCCAGGCCTGTGATAGCCAGAACCTGGAAACAACCTAGATGCCCTTCAATGGAAGAATGGATGAAGAAAGTATGGAATATATACATATTAGAGTACTACTCAGCAATAAAAAACAAGGACTTCTTGAATTTTGCATGCAAATGGATGGAAATAGAAAACACTATCCTGAGTGAGGTAAGCCAGACCCAAAAAGAGGAACATGGGATGTACTCATTCATATTTGGTTTCTAGCCATAAACCAAGGACATTGAACCTATAATTAGTGATCCTAGAGAAGCTAAATAAGGAGAACCCAAAGAAAAACATATAGGCATCCTCCTGAATATCAACCTTCAGCAAGTGATGAAAGGAGACAGAGACAGAGACCCACATTGGAGCACAGGACTGAAATCTCAAGGTCCAAATCAGGAGCAGAAGGAGAGAGAGCACGAGCAAGGAACTCAGGACCGCGAGGGGTGCACCCACACACTGAGACAATGGGGATGTTCTACTGGGATGTCAACTTATTTTATATAATTGTCTTTTTAAAATACAGTTAGAAGATATTTCAGGGTCCATTTTAATATAATTTTATGATTTAGAAAAACAATAGCATATAAATACTACATCCCTATGAATCTTGCAGTCATGGAAGGAGAAATAAATATCAATCAAATAATTCATGCTCTCATCTCTACACAAGTACACACGACTAATCTCGTGACAAGTGCTGTGAAGTCATATTACTGAGTAATATACAAATAATGAACTTCTACGGAAAATAAGAGAGCATACACAGATTTATTCATGACATTACTTACTTTCAATTTAAAATGTCATACATAAATATTTAAGAAATTAAATAAAGATTTAAGAAATTAAATAGCATAATCATACAGTATCAGAATCTATTCAAATAGGTGTCTTATTGTTTTCTGCGCATTGTATTACACTTGTGATTTTGCAGTGTCAAATAAAACTGAACTTGGTTCTATCTACAGCACTTCCACCCTGTGAGAAAATGAGAGAATGCAGTTCTTATTCAAATAATAATGAAGGCATGATGTCTTTTTCATTTTTGTTTTTTTGAACTGTTCAAATGCTGTTATCCAAAGATAGTCAAGGGAACTGAATCTCAGTATGACAAGCTCCTCCTTAGAGAATAGGGACCACGAACTGATTATTTTTTTTTTATCAGAACACAGCACATCTGGGAGAAACTCTGGAAATTATCTGTGAAAATGTCATGAATCAGGCAAATGTTTAAAGTTTTTGTGCAAGTGTCGAAGGGTTATTCCTCTACATCTAGTGAAAGTCAAAAAAGTCTCATACCTTGTAACCAGCACTGATGAAAACCGGAAAGAGGTCACCTTAGGGAGGGACTGGGGGCATCCTTCTTTCTATTCTGATCTTCCAGATAAAGTGCACATAAATTCCTAGGCTGACAGAAGAAAATATAGCCTAGTCTATCAAAAAAAAGAAGGGAAAAAAAAAGAAAAAACAGCAAATGTTTGTTTCACCTAGTCAACCCAGTGGGATAGTGTTTGTAAGTGGGACCTTAGGGAGTTGATTCACTTACAAAGAATAGAATCCAACTAATAATAATCATATTTTGAAAAGGAAAACCTGAGGACTCGCTCTCCCCATCTATCACTTGTGAATGCATATCACAGTCGTCCTTGAATCCACATGTAAGACCAACCCAAACATCAAATCTCTCCATGCTTTGATTTTGGATTTTATAGCCTCCAAGAATATGAGAAATGCTTTTTAAAAGCTGACTAGAAGATGTCATTTTTATATCCATATTAATGAGTTGATACAGTAGACTATGAGCAAAAAATAGAACCAGTCCTACCTCTGGGCCAAACAAAAAAAAATCCTGTGATTCATTCTCTTCTTCTTTCTTGTGTTTGGAGTGAGACAGAAGAACACCCATAAAGGCACTTAGTGATAACATCACAGTCACCCTGCATCCTATCAGAGGTAGCTTGTACCTGGTCATATGGAAAAGATAGGATAATAAACTCAACATTAACCATAATACAACACATTATGAATTATATTTCTAGAGACTTTATCCAAATGACACATATGCAAGTAAAAAAAGAGTCTGTCTCCTCAGATGTTCAAGCTTCATTTCATAACTATTTTCAAACACTAGTAGTTTTGTACCCACCCTTCCTGCACCCTTTCAGTGTGCTTTTTAAAGGGGTCCTGGGAAGGAATTGCCCTAGAAGTAGTTCAAGCAGGCCAAGATTTAGGGAGGTTCAAAGTGAATATGCCATCCACTTCATACAAATGCCTTAAAAATGTTCAGATCATGGAACAAGGTGCTGCTTCATGCTCCTTTCTGGGTCATCCATGACGAGTATTTTTCTAGTTACACATTGCTCTGCTAAATAAACCTTTTTCATAGTTGACTGTGATTCTGAGAAAATTATGTCTTCCCAGGAATTAAGAACTTCATACAGGAAAACCTTTCTAATTGATCAGTTTGTTTAACAATTGAGCCACTATATATTTTTCCTGTACACTTGGGTGGATGTTTTCTTAGTATAAACCAACTTTGACTGTGATGGGTGCCACAAGGGATACAGAATAAAGAGTTACTCTCTGCTAATGAGGAGCTCATAGTATAGAGGAGGAAAGACAGAAAAAGAAATTGACTTGAATTGTAACATCTAGAGTTCCAAAATCCAGAAGTGACTCACTCTGTGCTGTGGACAATAGAATATTGTGGGGATGTTTGTGGTTAGAGCACTAGGTAAGGCCACAGAAAGAACCAAAAATTCAGGCTTTGTGGAGTGTGGCCTGGCACAACCAATGTGGCTTGTGTCCTTGAAGACAGGGTAGTTGTAGTGGGGAAATGAAGACGGGACAGGAAATGAAGAATGAAAAACACAAAGATATATGCATAGTAAATTGGGATCTGGTGGGGTTCTGAAACCTTTGCAACCAGAACCTCAGAGTGCTGTGAGATAATGCTCTTGTACACTGTAAAGATTTGTCACTCATACTGGTTTAATAGAATGCTGATTGGCCAGTAGCCAGGTGTCGGGACCAGCCTGACACAAAAATACCTCTTGCCAAGGTAGAAGCAGGTAAAGAATATGAAGATGTGAATAAAAAAAAATAAAATGGAGAAGGATAGTATAGTATTGGGAGGGAATTCCAGTGAGTATTGAAATTCACCTACAGTTAATTTCCAATTGCTTAAAATACCCCTGGCCCCCAAAAGTAGGAGTAAGATAAAAGACTACATGATACAAGAATATGAACAGACCAATTGAAGGTTGCAAGCTACATTCATAGTTAAACATTCTGTTCCTAGAACAAAACAAGTCATACTCACACCCTAGACCAAAACATTCTGTAGGCAAACCACTCCCTGGGTGGAATCCAAATTTATCTTCTTAAGGGAACTGGAATTCAGTTGGATCTTAGACTTTTGTTTGAGGTAAGGAGAACACATTTACTTCTCTATTCCTGGAGTACAAGATCTGGATATTAGCCACACCTTTTGAAAATAATATTGAGAGAGCAGAACTCTCTGATATCAATCTAGGTGGGATATTTGTTTGAGGTAAAAACACAATAACTTTGGAGGAATAGAGGTACGTTCCAACTCTCTGATCTTTGGTCAATGTGTTAATAGGCTCATTATTTGGGATCAGGGACCCTGGATAGAGGATGAGGTCCTCTCGAAGATCAGTGCAATAAAAAGATAAAGGATGATAGACAGCAGGCTGATGATCTGCAAAGTCAAGATCTCACAAGCTAGGGGTTGGATAGAAATCACCACCAAGGGGAAGGTAGGGCCATAAAAAAGCAGTGATTCACAAGGGGAGACCATTTTTGCAAAATGTAAATGAAGGCTCTGTGTTAAGGAGCTACCATAATCATATAATAGCAACAATGCTCCAGGATTTTCTCCAAAGTAGCAAATCTACATCTCAGAGAGGGAACTGATCCAACGGCATTTCACCAAGGGCTGCCCTTTCCAAGTACCAATGGACCCAGCCCTCATCTGGTCAGGTAATGAAAAGGAGGCACGGAGTTGGTAGAGCTACATACACACACAGGAGACTTTTTCTCTGTGGGCCAAAGCTTAATTCTTTATTTTATTTTTATCTTTCTGTTGCATGTTCTTTTATTATTATTTTATTACTTAAAAAAATACCAATCCAAATTCTCACTCTCTCCTCTCCTCCCACTCCCTCCATACACCCTCCCATCCCTCCCCCTACAATACTAAGAGAGGGCAAGGCACCCTGTCCTGTGGCAAGTCCAAGGCCCTCCCTACTACATCTAGGTTGAGCACGGTATACATCCAAAGAGAATAGGATCTCCATAAGCTTGTTCTTATTCTGTTCTTTTTCGTTTTTTCTTCCATCCTGATATTTTGCTTCTTCTCAGTTATCTCCCTTCTACATATTTCCTGATATTTTCCTTCTCCATCTTTTTCCTGATGTTTTCCTTCCACCTCTCTCATTTTTCTCATATCCCTTTTATATTGCCAAGACAGAAATTTCTACCCAAGGAAAGATTACCTCACAACCACAAGTTACATATTTTCCAAAAACGAATTAAAATCTTTACAAGGAAGAAATTACACTATGATCACAAGTTTCATGTTTTTCTTAGAAGTCCACAGTAGTTAACCATTTTCCTTTGTACTGACTTTCCCACCATAACCTTTTTACCCCACAGCAATGGTTCTCTTATAATAAATTAACAAAATGTAAGCAAGCAAGGTATTCTGTCTAAGCAACTTGTTATAGATTAATAAAACATAAGCAAGCAAGGCATTCTTATCCAATTCTTTCACTGGCAGGCTGCATTTTACAGTTACAGAGAAAGGATTAATCAATCAGTTTATTATTTATTATAAAAGGTAATCTTATAAAAATCTTAGAAGAGCCACAAATCTAAACTTTTATATATAAAAAACAATCAGTCATTTCCACTTTTATTCCTAAGAGTGCAAACCCACTCATCAACAATTTATTTATTAAAGCAAATCAGGAAGTTGAGGGCTTCCTGGTATAAGAAAAGGGTGCACAAAATTAATCACCAGCCCATCTTTAGCAAGAAAGGTACATCAGCTAGTAATAACTGAGCTGACTTGTTCTTGTTTCCTGACCTCAACAAGTCCCTCACTCAACGAACAAAAGTGTGTCTTCTAAACTTTAAATTGTTCCCCAAGATTTTCTACATTAAAGCCATTAACAGAAGCATCTTAACATAATTTTGCTAACGCTAACAAGCTACATCTCTAAATTCTTTTTAAGCGTGGTAGTTGGTTAAATCACTAATCTCCTCTAGCAGCAATGCTTAGAAAATGTCAATCACTATTGTTGTAAATATGACACTACCCAATGAGGAATCCCCTTAGAGTGTTCATACTACCATAGATGGTGAGGAATGAGGCAGGCATGAGGATAATAAGCAGAGATATGCTCAATAACAGCATGAGGTCCTCAGAACATCTTGTTTTTTGGGACCTACTTCTTTAGTGCACACCCATTGTGTCTTTGCTGACAAATGAGTCATTCATTTTTTATGATTTCCAACACTGTTTGCTGTTCCTCTCACATGCACCCTGACACCAAGGGTAGCTGAGAGTTTGAGGATCATTTATGAGAAAGAATATAATTAAGATAGGCTTTCAAGGAAAAGAGTAAAGGACATTTAGAAGGGAAAATGTGGAAAACATTGTCAATGGTGACAAATGTTATGGCTGCTACAGAGGTTATCATCCAGGCAATGACCAATGAAATCCGAGAGTCCCCCATCAGACTGAGAAGTAGCTTAGTTTGCAAGCTGGGGGGCAAAAATAAAGAAGTGTTAGGGAAGCATTTGCAATGAATAGATGTGATTCTTGGGGATGTCCAGAATATTAATTCTAATCTAAATGACCAGTGTTTCATGGAGAAAAATGGGGAAGTGGATAATGTTGGTGAACAACATATAAGATCAAAGAGGAGCTGAAAAGACATGGCTCAGGGTACTGCTGAAGTAAAGACATTTGGTAGTGCGGAAGCACTGAAGGCCAAATCGTGGAAAGGCAGTAAGGAGGCTGGAACCAGGGGGAAGCCTCTACCAACTTTGAGCAGTTTTGCATACATTGCAGCAGTCACATTTTCTTCATTAATACAGAAACAATTGACATTTTATTGACTCAATGATACAAGCTGAAATTGTCTGCCTAAGAATTTGATAACAAGGGATTAAAAAGGAGAGGAAATATATGTTAAAATATTATTCTTTACAACTAGAATATTTTTTAAAATTGCTTCACATTTATTAATTCAATCATTTATAGTTTGTGTGTGCGTGTGTGTGTGTGTGTGTTTGTGTGTGTGTGTGTGTGTGGATTCAAATTCAGACACCGTGGTGTACTTTTGGATGACAGATGATGGAAACCTTTGATTCCATTCTCCCAAGTGGTTCCCAGAGACTAAATTCAGCTGACCAGGCATAGTGTCACACTCTCCTGCTTGGTAAGTCATTTCACTGAGCATAAACATGTGATTGCTTAAGAATCTAATTTTAGAAAATGATGGTGTTGAATTTTTTTTACTGTGTCCAGCAAAGTATATAATTGAAGTAATCAATTCCAAAATGCATTAGCACTTTATAAGGGAGAGTGAAATCAATCGTAATATCTGGAAACTCTCAAAGGTTTGAACAAAAAAATTTTTACTGGTATCCAAACACATATATTGGAACAACATATTTCTTAGGACAACTCATGTAAATTGAATGATATAAAACATTGTATTCTGTGATTGTCTTTTTCATGTACTATATTGCTTTCAAGATTAATTATGTTTCTTGATTCTTGTTTTATATTTGGTACATTGATACTCTGAGACCCTGGCTTTCAGATTCACATTATGCATCTTATCTAATAATTCTTTTTTTAATATTGTGTCACTTATGTTTGACTGTTATACCAATATTTTCTCCTGCTTTTTGATTGTTATTTCTTAAGTTACATTACTGAAAAGTTTTGACAGTCACCTTCTGCTCTCTATTAGTATAGTCACAGAAGATGGTGCGAGGAGTTTTCTGTATTTTAAAGTACCTCCTTTGTTCTGAAGCATCAGCTATAGTTGGTTGCTCATAGATGAAATTTAATGGTTTAAATGGATTTTCAAGGACTTTAGTTCAATTTTAGTACCATCTTGTGAAGTGAAACACTCTTATTAATTAGTACCTTCCTTGGCTGTATTGAGGGCACTGAGAGGCAAGGAAAGCATCTTAGCATGCTGTCATACTGTTTTCTTCACTTATTTAGAATCAATGTAGGAGAATCCTTATCCAGTATTCCCCCCAAATTGGAATATAACCTTTCATGCTTTTTCAAAACTATTATAGTTGCTTTAAGAAATATAAAAAATTGCCTTATAAATAATTTATCAAATTTTTCATGCCACTGCCCAAGGTTTATTTATTTTTGATATTTTAAGCATGAATATTGCAGATTAAGGTACACTTTTCAGATAGAAGTTACAGGTGATTTCATACGCACTGTATTCTCTATTCTTGTCTGAAAGAGACACACAGAAACCAAATTATTTAAATCACTGCTTGGCCCATTGGCTCTAGCTTCTTATTGGCTAAAACCTACATTTCTAGTAACCTGTGTATTGCCACCTGGCTTACCCTTACCGGATAAAGTTCTGGCATCTCTGTCCAGCAGGGCCACATGCCTTCTCTCTCACTCCTCCTTCTTTCTCCCAGAATTCAGCCTAGCTTTTTTCACCTACCTCTAGTTCTTATGCAGGCCCGAGACAGTTTCTTTATAAATCAATGGTATTCACAGCATAAATCACTTCCCCTTTTATGCTTAAAAAAAAGGAAGGTTTTTAACTTTAACATAGTAAAATTACATATAACAAAATAGTTATCAAGAAAGAATTACAGTTGCAATATTTATATCTACTTTATCTTTTATCACAAATAAGTAAAACTTTACAACTATAAATTCTTCAACTCCATTGAAGACTCCAGAAGGATTTAATATTACCTAAGTAAACAAGAAGTGCATTGTATTTCAACTTCCAAAACTATGTGAATGGCAGAGATATCTTGCTTCCTGGACAGTCACCCAAAGTTCTTCTGTAAACATTGGGGCATCCATCTTCAGCCTACAGGCCCATATTATCTGGCAGATTTTTCCATGAAGCAGAAAATTTCAAAGACAGTTCCACCTATATTGGCAGTTTGTCAGTCACTTTCTTCTGTGTCGTGCAGAAGGTCCGGCAGATTCTTTCATGAAGCAGGAACTCCAAAGGATTGCCTCACATTTAGCTAAATTCAGCAATCATTTCTCTGTGGGTCCTGAATGTGCAGTTCATCAAGCAGTCCAGGCAAGAGTAGTTTCTTGCCCAAGTGTCTAACTATCTTCATGAGGAGCCTCTTTGATGCCCATCATTCCCTTGAGGTAGATTGGTGTTTCCAGAAGCAGCTGTGTCTCATTGTCATGAAAATCCTAAATTCTTAAACATTTTAATTGCCATATTCCAAAAATCTCTGAAAGATTTGAAGATTGCCTTTCTAACTGATACATATCTGTCTATCTAGAAAATCTAACATGACTACAATATTGACTATTATAGATGATTATCTATTAATTTATATTTCTTAATTATACATTATATTTTTAAATAAGGTGCACAAACACAATACCTTAATCAAGAGCAGAAGTACACATATAATAAAATTTACCTTAAATTTTTTATTTATACCAATGCAAATTATTCATATCTATAGTATATTCCCCCTTTAAATGTAAAGAAACATTTATCAACAATATTTGGGAATATAGGCATATTTCTTCTCCAAACTGCTTCCTGCTGTTTATTGGGTTAAGTAAATTTTTGAGGGGTATTCAAGGCGACCTTTCAGTGGGTCTTGGTCCATCAAACCACATTAGCCTAGAAGGATTCCACAGGTTCTCATCCTCTGTGGAAACAAAATAAAAACTTCTTTTGGAAAACAACATATCCTTAGACCCATATTTTGAAGACAAAATACTGTTAAAGTATGTATGTTGGTTGCTTAGCTCCTTCCCAGTGGAAAAATTCAAAGAAAACACAACAATATACATAATACAGACTCTCTGTGCATATTTCATCTTTACCTGGTTTATTCTTTCTTTACTCTTTTTAATATATGACTGCATTCTGTCTCTTTAAAGTTTTTGTTTTATTTTTTAAAAATCATTTAATTCTTTTTATAACTCTCTATACTGTTTTTCTTCTCTCTCCCAAGTCTAAATACATTTATCCAACACTGTGACCCATTTGGAGGTCTATTTCTATCCTAATCTGCCCTTTTGTGTATTTGTAATTCTTTATGTCCAGGAGTGCTTCTTAAAAACTTAATCTGTGTCACTGGTAGGGGAAATATGGCATTGCCGGCTTTCTCCACAGAGTCCAGCATGGCAGTGTTGCTCACCACCTCCTAGAGCCACACATGCTGTCCCATCTCTAGGCACACAGCTGGTCCATGTTGCCACCAAGCAAGTTGTATCACATTGCTCACAAACCCTATTCAAATGTTCAGTTTCCTGAAAGAGCCAGAGGTCATGCTGGCAGCATAGGCCAGAAAGTCAGCATTTTAAAACCGTGCAGCCTTTTTTTTTTGGGGACTTCTGAATCAGGAAAACCTCTCTTAAAGGAGGTGTGGCACACCATCAGGAAACAGCAAGAAGCTGTGTTAAACTCTGTTTGTATGTGTGTGTGTGTGTATTTCTAGAATTCCTATTTAAACTTATTAGGTTTTACATGGATTTAGTCCATCATGTTGAAACCAATTTGTTGAAGGAGAGGTCACTTATCGGTTCCCAATTGCTCACAGAAACCATATTATTTAAATCACTGCTTGACCCATTAGCTCTAGCTTCTCATTGGCTAACTCTTACTTCTTAATATAACCCATTTCTAGTAATCTGTGTATTGCCACATGGCTGTGGCTTACCAAGTAATGTTTCAGCATCTGTGTCCAGTGGGGCTACATGGCTTCTCTCTCACTCCTCCTTTTTTCTTCCAGCATTCATCCTAGCTTTCCCCACCTACCTCTATTCCCTGCACAGGCCCAAGGCAGTTTCTTTATTAACTAACAGTATGCATAGCATACAGAGGGGAATCCCACATCAAAAAACAACATTTAATTAATTCAGAGCAACAATGTATTTCTAGTTACTAAATTGTACCTAATAGAAATACACTATTTCCAGTCTAACACAGAAAATAATTCATTCGGAGAATCTTTTCTCTATTTCTATGCCTGAACAATAGTGGAGAAGGCATTACTTTGTAATATTAACAGCCAACCCTACACAAAGACACACAGGAAGCCAAGGAAAGCTGAGAGCAGGAGAAACAGACTTAAGCATGGAAAAGCACGACAAAATTGTTCATCCAATACAAATCGTCCTCTATCAAATCACAGACATATATAAGTAACATTAGACAGACAAAACAGGTTGTATTTAATAATATCTATGTGTACAGAAATACATTTATGTATCTTACAACAAGTAATAAAATTAGGCAATGAATTTCAAAGAGAGCTATATAAGAAGGTTTGCAGAAAGAAAAATGAAGGGAAAATAATATAATCTCAAAAACTAAAAGTAATAATTAAAAATTTATAAACACCATTGATTTGAATTATGGGTTATCCCCATCCAAGATGGATCTCTTGAGAAATACTTAAAATGACCTTATATCAGAATAATAAAGAACACATTTGCTTTATGTAATAATAAAAATTTCTTATAGTATTGGTTATTAATGATGTCTGATAAATTAGCTTAATAAACACAATTTCTTTGGGGCCAGAAAAATTCTTCTTCAGAACAGAAAACATAAGTCCAGACTGCAATGTTATTATTATAAGTCATTTTAACACAGAAGACCAGGTAGGCAGTAGTTTGCCTGTGGACTACTTCACTCTCTGTCACACCAGACCCAACTATTAAGATCACCCATTGCACTGGATCAAAATAACAGTTGCAGCTCTCTTCTTCCATGGCTCCAGTGGACTCTTCAGACAATTCAACCCTACTCCTGCCTTTCTTACCACCCTTTTTTTCTGATACAACCTCAAATTTAGGTAGAAATTCCTTGTTCAATCACAGGCCACATCAGCCAGAAGACCAGGAAGGCATCTGTCTAAAGACCTTCCTCACTTTCTCTTACACCTCAGGCAAAATTCTCAAGACCATCCCTAGTGCTGCAACAGACCCTCCCCTGAACTCCACCTTCACCAGCTTCCATCAGCACCAAACATCCTCTGAAAACACATCAGCCATACATGCAAGTAAAACAGGAATCACTGAACCAATACACTCTCTGAAAGTACAAAGAAGAAGCAGAAAGCAAGGAACAACAAACTTCAACAACAAAGGCAAAACCACAAATCAGCACCTAGACCTACGTATAATCGCCACAAATGCAGATACCTATGTGACAGTGTACACACACAATCAAATGCAGCTAGGGCAATAATCTCCACTAGAGTCCAGCTATCCTGTGACAGCAGGGCCTGAATATTTCAATCATGCCAAAGAACAACAAAAGAGCTTAATACCAACTATATGATTATGATGGAGGTGCTTAAAAAGAAAATGAATTAAAGAAATACAAGAAATTACAAACATTTGGAAGAAATTACAAATCACTTAAAGAAATCTAGATTAAAAAAACCAAAATGAATAAATTCCTTTAAGAAAGCCAAGAAAAAAATTATAGAAAACAAATAAAACTTTTCAAAACTTGAAAATGAAAGCAGAGTAATAAAGAACCACAAACTTAGGAAGTCCTTGAAAGAACACACTTAGTAATCTGAACAAGAACTATTGAGGTAAACATCATCACCTGAATACAAGACATAGAAGAGAGAATCACTGCATTGAATATTGTTAGAAGAAATGAAAACACAGGTCACAGAACATTGTAAATCAAAAAATTATTGACACAAAAAAGTCCAAGAAATCTGGGACACCAGATACAAAATTAGCAAGAAGAAAAGCAAAAGTATGTAGCCTTCCTATACACAAATAACAAGAACTGAGAAAGAAATCAGTGAAATAATACCCAAATAGTCTCAAATAATGCAAAATATTTTGGAAAAATTCTTACCTAGCAAAAGGAAGACTTGTATGACAAAAGAAAAGTCACATATTTTAAGGGAGGTTGAAAACACAATCTGTTTCCTAAAATATGAATTCTTTTACTATTACAAAAGTATAATTAGTCAGAATTTCTGATATATGAAGCTTGTGAAGAATATGAAAAAGGGGCTAGAATTTGTATACTTTATAGGACCATTGCCTATCTCCAAATTTGTGAAACCACCAAAATAAGTAAAATGTAAATATAAAATAATATATTTAATATAAATTTGATATAAAAATTGTTTCATTAAAATGTCATTAAATAACAAAATTGGGACACATAGAAGAGTATTTTAAATTGATTTTAATTAAGTTAACATTAAGTTAATTTGTTTTTCTACTAAAGTAAGCTATATTATATAATTTTGTGTATTAAAATTATGGTACCAAAATTGTGAACTTGTGTTGAACTGGTAAGTCTCAAACAATGAGCATATGTAGCTGTTCCTGATTTACTTTATGTGTAAGTTTTCACTACACAATATGATGTGTTTTGCAACATATTTTCCTTCCTTACTGAATGATGTAATTCTTGGTGGAACTTATTTACTAATGCAGGGAGTCTCTGTGCTCCCTGCATTAGTAGGGATTTGCTCTCTGTCATGTATTCCATGGACACCTCCTTCCGTATTAACTTAAAATTATGTAAATAGAAATGTTTCTTAAAGTGCTTGAACCAATCTTTGCTCAGAAAATTGCTTGCTTTAAATGTTATGCTGGTATCTTTAGCACCTGTGGTTATGCAGAAATAGCTTTTAATGGCTTCTGGCTTCTTAAATTATATTTCCAACCAGAATCCCATATTCCCTATGCACATCTTCACACAACACATTCATTATCTTTTCAACTGTCATGAATAATTCTCTTTCCAACTATGTAAAGTTCTGGCACTGACTCTAACACAATATAAAAAATAATCTTTATTTCCATATGAAGAATATAAAGTTAGCTGAGTATCATCCCTCACAGGGATGTTTATATCCTACCTTAGTTTTGCAAATGTCATTTCTTTTTGAGATCATTCAATAAATGAAATTTGAGTTTAATCGCTGATCAATATAATATATCACTGCTTGATTATTTTAAATCTAGGTTAGGACAGAATGACTAATAAGCTAGTATAGAAAAAACATATTGAATCATTGTTTTTGTTCAGGTTTAATTATTAGATAAAACAATACAATCCTGTACCATTCTTAAATGAACCTGCTAAAGATACAAATAAGGCCGTGCATGGGTATAAGAACAAACACATCATAGGATTTTTGGTCCTTGCTGCATACAAAAAGAGCTTTTTAGTTTCTATGAATATGAAAAGTTTGGATTACTGTATTTAAAACAGTCCTTTTACATATGTTTGCAAGATTCGAACATGTTGCCAAGCATTCCAGTCAATGGAGATAAGTGGGCAAGAAATGTTCCCTAGCAATGGAATCTACTGTAGTAAATTAATAAAGTTACTGCCAATTTTCAGCTCATTTGGGCTTTACATTATTTGTAACTTTGACTTAAAAGTAAACTATTTTTTAAAAAAATAAAATAAGAAAGAAAAAGAACCAAAGACAACAAAAATCTTACTCCAATAATTTAATAGAATTTATAATAGGCTTAATATAATCATGTATAGTTTTGCTCAAGACTCTTTCATGCTCCAAATAAAGAAGACCAGTATCCAAACATCTTACAATAAAAAATAAATAAATTTGCCAAGCTTTTAATTATATATTGCACTTCTGTAACTTGGTTTATAATAACAGCTGTCCTATACAAGTTTTGTAGCTGTTATTCTGTATTCAACTGTTTTGAAATACATTTACTTAGCAACATTTCAATGAACTATTAGCAAGTATACTTCAAATTGCTAAATCAAACTCTCCAGACAAGCTTCTAATTTTGTTATCTAATGCAGATGAGGAGGTGAGCTCACACCCCTACCATGAGCTATAACAGGATTTACAGATGTCCATGGATTCATGTTTTTGGTCAACTCTTTGTTGCTTATATCAAACGTGTTTTTAAGTTTACTTTGTCAACTTCTTGACAATGTATGTGCTATTCAGCTAGATATAGGTTACAGATTTTTGTTTTTATTCGTGTCATTTTCTAAGAAGAGCCAGTGGTTCTCAAATATAAACTGCTAAAGAAATTCTTAACTAAATCACAATACTTATAACCCCCATGATTAACTGCACAAAAATCAACTGAAAGTGGGATCATACTCCCTTAATAGAAAAGAAGACTGACACAAATATAATTAATTATTTTTTTAAATTAATTTTATAAAATTTATTGTTAAAAAATTGTTAATTGAATAAACATATCATACAACAGAATTAAACAGATCCCAAGTCCATACAATTCAACCAATGTCTATGTTATTAGAATAAGTATTCAGAAGGGAAGTTGTGGAATTTCACATTAAATTTTACACTTTCATTATTGACTATATTATTTACTTATCCACCATCAATACTAAATGGCTCATGACAGAATTAGAAATGGAAAAAGAATTAGCTTTATATCATCTGGCATAATTTGTGTCCATTACCTGTATTCAGTCCTTCCTTATCCCTTTATATCCAGCCTATATTGTTTTCTTTTCTTCATGTTATGTTGTATCAACATCTCCATTTGTTTACATATACACAAATATTATTGGCTAGATTCAGCATATGACAGAGAAAAATGCTTTTTCTTTCTTCCTGAAATTGTGTAACATCCATTAAAATTATAAATTCTAAGTTCTAAAATACTGCCTAATGCTTTTGTAAAATTGTAACAGGTAAATCTAGCACAAAATTATAAATTAAGGGTTGGTGACATAACTGAGCAGCTAAGGATATGTTTTACTGTTTTATTCACTTTTGAATAAGAATTGGAACCAATATAGTTGTCCACCACGAATAGATAGTAAAATAAATGGATAATGAAAATTGAGTGTGTATGTGTGTGTATGTATGTATGTATACCAGATATATGTGAATGCTACTCAGCTATAAAGAAAACTAAGATTAAAATTTTGCAAGACATTGGATGGACTTAGAATTTATAATTTTAATGGATGTTATGCAAATATAATTCTTAATAGTGTGTAAAGGTCACATAATTCCCATGAGGTGGATTCAGCTGTCTCTGTGGATTTCCCAGTCCTGATCTTAATCCCCTCTTGGTCTGTTTGAGGCAATGGGACCAAGATCTATCCCAGATGTATGAGTTGGCATTTTGGTCCTAGTTCCTATGGCTGGATGCCTTGATCACCCTTGACGCATTGGGAAGGGCCTTGGTCCTGCCTCAACTTAATGTGCCAGGCTTTGTTCACTCCCCTATGGGAGGCATTACCTTTTTAGAGGAGTGGATGGTTGATGGGTTGGGGGAGAATTGGGAGGGAATTAGAGGGGGGAAGGACTGGAGGGAGGTGGAACTGTGGTTGGTATGTAAAATTAATAATTTTTTCTTAAAAAATGACCACATAATTCAAAAGCATACTTTCATACGTTGATTAATAAGTCCTCTCTCTCGGAGCTGCAAGCATAAGTAAACACAGCCTCATATATTATTCTTCACATATTTAATCTTCCTCATGAGTCAGTCTTTCTTAAACAAGAGATGCATTCAATGACCAGACTTATTTAACATTTCCTTTTCATTGTTCCCATTTAACCCTTTATGTTCCTGTGTTATGTTTACTTCCTTTAGAAACCTTTCTCCCACTGTCTCTAATCTCCTGTCCTCCCGTGATTGTTCCCAATGAAACACACATATCAGAAGGTTTAAAGCTAGCATCTAGACATTAAAGAAAACATTGATCCATATACCATGGGAATTTCCCAATTTTAGTTTTCTTAGCAGCTAAGTAATATTTCACTTTATTGCCTATTTATCAGTTGATAAAATCTAGCTTGTTTCCATTTCAAGGCTATTATGAACAGAGAAGAAATATACATGGTGATCCAAGTCCATCTTTGCTACCCTCTAGAACTTTATGGCAAGACACAACATATTTGAGTTATAAAACATGGAGAGGTCAAGATGGTACTCGTGTGGAAGATTCATCCCTACAGCTAGCTTTCATAGCACTGGAAGATGTTATGTGCACTACTGGTAGAGAAAAATAAACACCAGTTTACCTAGCCTTGAATTATGGGAGCTATAATAATGCCTGGCAGCAACACATATCCATTGTTTGTTCCCAGCTGTCCAGAACCAAAATAATCACACAGAAACTGTATTAATTACAACACTGCTTATGCATATTTCTACCTCACTCTTATCTCTTAAGTTAATCCATTTCTATTATTTTATATTTTACCACAAGATTCATGGCCTACCAGTAAGGATCCAACTGGTAGCTTGCATCTTTCTCCTCTGGCAGCTCCATGGCATCTCTTAACACTGCCTTCTTTCTCCCAGCATGGCACTAATTCTAGATGTAAGAGCTAGCTAGCAATACATTTAAGTGATTGGCCAAGCAGTGTTTTAAATAATAAAGTTTTTTGTGATAATTTTGGTGCTGAGCAGCCAGGAACAAACAAGCAGCCTTTTTTCAACTAATTGGCATGCCAACGTGGCCAACTTAAAATCTGAGAGACCTTGAAAAGGAATTGTAGAAAAGGGGAGGTGATGTGGGGGTTCCCTTCTGTATGCTGTGAATAACATTGGCTAATAAAGAAACTGTCTTGAGCCTGCACAGGGCAGAATAGATGTAGGCAGGGAAAAAGCCATGTAGCCCCATCAGAAATGGGGAAATGGTGTGGAAATTCCATCTGTATATTAGCTGCTTTTATTGGTTAATGAATAAAGAATCTGCCTTGGCTGGTGATAAGACAGAATAGAGTTAGAAGGGGAAGACTAAACTGAATGCTGGGCAAAAAAAGGTGGAGTGAAGAGACACGAGGGAGTTGCCAGAGGAGAAAGATTCAAGCTGCCAGCCAGAATCTTGCCCATAGGCCATGAGCCTCATGGCAAAACATAAAATAATGGAAATGGATTAATTCTAGATTTAAAAAATATATAGCAACAATTTTAGATGTAAGAGCTAGCTAGTAATACACAAGTGATTGGCCAAGCTGTGATTTAAATAATATAGTTTCCGTATGATTATATCAGAGCTGAGCAGCTGGGAACAAACAAGCGGCCTCTTTACAATACCCAATAGTACTTACAATTCAATGCTCTTCTTCAGCATGTTATTTAAGCCCTCTAAAAACCACACATCATAGGGCTGAAGTTAAAACAAAAGATTTACATTTTTTTGCAAAGTAATAATTCTATTGTAGAAACATTGGCATGTGCATGTCCATCTCAGTCAATATTTATATTTATTTGTAGTTCACCTACTATAGCTGATACCTACAGGATCTCAACAAAAGCCTCTACTGCTCAGAAACCTACACACAACCGCCCCAATTTCCCCTTTTTGTGAATTCTGAAGGCTTTGTAGTCTGATTTGCTAACTTTTCTGACCACATACTTTATTTCTTTTCCCCTTGGTTTTTTCCTACTTGTATCAGTATTGAAAAGATGCATGCTTAACCCAAAGGTAACCCATTGTTGGTAGCCTGGGGACCTTTTTTTAGCAAACTCTTGACTACATACTGGTCTTGTCAATCCTAATCACATTGACACTTACTGTCATTTTTAATGATATTACAGGTCTTGGGTCAAATCGATTATAAATCTTGACAGCAAGATGACTATTCATTTGCAGAAAGAATCTCTAGATAGGCATCTGCTGATGAATATCGCAAACATCACCAATGAACCCTATCTTTAAAAAAAGAAATCAAATGAAAGGAAAGGAAAGAAAAGAAAAGGAAGGAAAGAACATAAAGAGGATCATAAAGAAATATATTCCAGATATCAATCTTGGGTTTCCACAGATATGTACACATCTGTAGACACATATGTAATCACATATGAATGTGAATATACATTAATAGGAGAATAAAGAAATGTTTGTCCAGATTTCCATATATTTGAAGTCAAAACAGTAAAGCAATGGTGAATTCAGCAGAGCCCTTAGAGAGCAGCAAGTGAGAACGAAGTTTTAGGAGTGAGGAGTTGGAATTTGCAAGCTATAATATCAGAAAATAATGAAGTTAGAAGGGAAACTGCTATAGAAATCTGTACTGTGTTTCCTTGAGCCTTGCTAAACAGTGATCTTGCACACGCCTGAAATTAACTACTTGAAAAGTTCAGAAAAAGAATAACAAAGAAATTCTGGGAATAAAGGATCCAATAACTCATCTATGGCAGGGTGAGGTTAGAAACTGAGCCAGAAATGGTCAACCCCTAGGACTTATGCCTGCTATCTCATAGAGATAGAGCTTCCTATAATATTAATCTAGCTACCACTAAAGTAGAGGTTAGACCTCTAATGCTAGTTTTTGGTTACAGCTAGAGATTAGGTCTTAAATAGCACACACTGATTCTCCGTAGAGACCTGATGTAAAACATTAAATCCTTAGGCTGTTTGGTTCTTCGTGAGTCATTTGACTTTGGCTTGCAGGTGGGCTCCTTTTCTCAGTGACCTTGAAGAGATTCTTGTTTCTCTCTGTACATCTTTGGTTTTACTCTTGATGTCTAAATGCCTTTTTTTTTCTAGGAGAACATTGGACAGATTGGATTAGAATGCAACTTCAAGACCTTTCAATTTCATCTCTCCATTATAAGTCTCATCTCCAGCATAGTAGTTTTCTAAGGTACTTGAATTGAAAGAATAATACATAAATTTGAGGAGACATGTCATCCTAAAAATAATCTCTAAAGTCATTGAGTTAATTTTTGATAAAATTAAATGAACCAGAAAATGTTAAATACACTTTAAGGAAAACAAAAAGTTCACAAATTGGATAATGTAACATCCCTCATGTCTAGTGATTGTTTAAAGTATACTAGATATGCAAATAATCTGGGAAAGTGGCCTACAGCAAAAATATATGACACAAAAGAAGCAGAACAATGGAGACGATGATAGACTTTTAAAAACAGACTTTAATCAGTATTTTTTCAGTCTAACTTTAGGCTGAAATAGCACCATAAAATTAACAAGACAAGAAATTATGTGTGAAGGTGTTTAGAGATGAAATTGTACAAGATATTAGATGAAAGTTTGCTAAGTGGAAATCACATAAATTGGGCATACACAGAATGAGATGAAAATATTTAAATATGTAAATAGCCTAAAGTTTAAATTATACAAGACAGTACATAAAAAATTGATACATAAATATAGAGAATCATTCTGACAACTGCTGTTAAACATCATATGACAAATAAACACTGGAATCCTGGAACACTGGACCATTAGAATAATATCCAAAATCACAAAGTAAATTGCTAAAGAATATTAAAGACACCCAACACTGAGTTTTTCAGACATGATTAAAACATAACAGACAGATAAGTCAAGGATACTGAGCCGGGCGGTGGTGGCGCACGCCTTTAATCCCAGCACTCGGGAGGCAGAGGCAGGAGGATCTCTGTGAGCTCGAGGCCAGCCTGGTCTACAAGAGCTAGTTCCAGGACAGGAACCAAAAAGTTACGGAGAAACCCTGTCTCGAAAATCCAAAAAAAAAAAAAAGTCAAGGATACTGAAAAAAGTGAAACAACAAATCTTACAAGTGAGAAGAAAATCTAATCACAGGGAAGGAAAATGATATAGATATGCAGATGAATACAGATGAGAATCGGTGCCCACAGTAAGACACTTCAATAAAATGAAAGTGAGGTAAGGGAGGGAAGAATGTTAGAAAGGTACAAACAGTCATGTGTATAAAGTGCCACAATGAATCTCGTTACTTTTATATTAGCTAAAAGTTATTAAAACTCCCTCAAAGAGGAACTAGGAATAACAGTAAGAACTAGCTAGGAGTTATGGTAAGTACTGGGAATTTGCTAAAGCTTTTCTTTGTGTAATTTAATCCCAGAAGTAGTGACTGATGTAGTCAATTTAGAAAGGAAAATCTCATATTTCAAAGGGGTTCAACCTTTAAATTCTACTAAAGCTTGTAGTGACAGATGTGATTGGAACCCTGACATACATGTTTTAAATTAAGGATAGGATGTACAATGGAAGCATGAAGCAACACAAACATTTCTTTCACTGAGTTCCTTCAAAGAATGGTCACATCAGCAGAAAGTAGCTAAGGCATGGTGAAAGTGTATTTTTAAGAAGAGAATTACAACCATATCAGATAAAATAGAGCTTAGATCATAAATATTACAAACTACAACAATATTATTGCAATAACAAAAATTAGAAAGAATTGATTAAATATGTTTAGATGAGTAAATATCTAGCAATAGTGTTAAACAACACTGAGGGAAAAACAAAGGAGATAAAGAGGAATAAACCTATTAAAATATTCTGGCTTTAAAAATATAAAATACACATTTTCAAAATATCTTTCAGTAATAAGGACAATCCTCATTGGTAAGAATGAAAGATAGCTGAGCGTCATTAGTCATCAAGAATAGACTTATCTGTATAAGCAATTTTTTAAAAAATATAAGTATGAATACAGAGCAGAATGACTAGGTAGTAATAATGAATTTTTTTCTTTAAAGACAAGTTTTAATACATTCAAAAGTATTAAAATTGTATATATAAACATTTGTAAGTTAATACAATTTAGTGTCATGATTGTTATAGAACATTTAAAAAGGAAATTGGTAAATAGTTATATACAACACTTCTTGACTATGTATATATTCAAAAATATAAACATAATATATGCAAATGTATAGTATATATTAGAAGTAGTGTTGCAAACACAGCCAAACAAATTAGTACGTTCATCATCTTCTGAAGTTGGTAAAACTATAGGTAAGATCTACTGTACTAAAAAAAAATTTTTATAAATGTTTGTAATGAAAGACTGTTGGCAAAATATTGTTAATCCTATATATTAGGGTATCTCTCAATCCAAAATGAGAGATGGGACTGTCAAAGAGAAAGAAAGATCAGTGTGTCTTGGTGGTATGATATTGACTGTACTTATCACAACCGTCAATGAACATAATTATAGTCATGCTACATTTGGTATATATTGTTTCACGAATTTGTCTCAACCACTCAATCTTATGAGCAACCATTTTCTGAACGTTTACAGGAAATGCAGCTACCACAAAGCAGACAGAGATGAGTCTTTTACATGGCCCAGTATTGCCAAAACATCATGGTATCACTCAACTGCCAAATCTACCCTCTATCTCAAATAAACATGTGGAAAATGACTTAAAAGTTTTCTTCATTGACTTTTTGGAGAGGAATCTCCTTTACCTCATCTTCTTGCTAAAATTCAATTAGACACATTCATAACCTTTGTATGACAAAAATCCACAAAATGTTATTGAGATAGTTTCTTCTTTTTGAATATTAGAAGATGGCAAGTCAGAGGAATCTAGTGATAATAGTCATGGAGAATCTAAATACAGTTTCTTACAGTTTCTAAGGACAACTAAGGAACAATTCTTCTATTTATTTAAAGAGAACTAAAATAATAGCTTCTACCAGCAAGGTTATCTACTGCAGTCTGAGTGATCCAGTCTGCATGGGGTTATTGTTCCATTAGGAGGCCAATGGATGATAGTAGTTGACTTTGACATGTAAAAAAAAGACCTACTGGGTAGTCAGAGATGTAAAAACAGCACCATATCAGAAACTGTAAAGAGCACCTGTCATGCTAAAATGAAGACAGGAGGTAATAAGAAAATACTACCTTGTAATTAGACAAGTTATTTTACTTGTAAATTTCCTTGGCCACAAATTTTATTTGAAACACTCATTCCTGGAAGTTTCCCTATCTACTAATAGCACCATAGGCTGAGGATCAAACTTTCATTTGTCTTGTTGGGATATTTAAGATTAAAATAAAATTGGTTTGGCTCTCAAATGCCAGGTCAATTGCAGTATTCATTCAATGTATATCCAATGGTTTCCCAAACCTAAGGAGTTCTCAAATAGTTCATTATTTCATGATCAAAATCTCCACAATACCTCAAAGTATTCCAAACAGACTCAAATCAGTAGTGAACTATGTAAAAATAAAGAAAAAAGTTCATAATTCAAGGTAAAATATCCCTTTTCTTACTACTTTCCTTCCAACTTTCTTTCTTTCCTTCCTTCTTTCTTTTTTTTCTTTCTTTCTTGTTGTTTTTCAATGATAGAGTTTCTCTGTATAGCCCTTGCTTTACTGGAATTCACTCTTGTAGACCAGAAATTCAGAGATGTACTTTTCAAATGTTAGGATTAAAGGCATACATAACTATTTCCTAACATTTAATTTCTTTCTTTTCTTTATTTCTCTCATTTGGGGAGAGGGGAGGCATTTAAGATAAGGTTTCTCTGTATAACCCAGTTGTCCTAAAACTCACCTGTAGACCAGGCTGTCCTTAAATTCAGAGATCCACCTACCTATGTCTCCTGAATGCTGGGATTAAAGGTGTATATCACTGCTGCAAAGGCAAAACATCCTTATTCATAAGAAGTGTAACAGGAGGAGCAGGCCCCCTTGTTCCATCCTGCCCGGCTAGCTTACAACACCCAAAATAATCACACAGAAATTGTACTAATTAAATCACTGCCTGGCCCATTAGCTCTAGCCTCTTATTGGCTAACTCTCACATCTTGATTAACCCATTTCTATTAAAGCTGTGTATCACCACGTGACTGTGGCTTACCAGCACGATTCTAACCTATGTCCTCTCAGACAGGAACTTCATGGCGTCAGTCTCAGGCAGTAGCTTCATGGCATCTGCCACACTGCCCTTCTTCCCAGCATTCTGTTCTCTTTTCCGTGCCTATCTAGGTTCTGCCCTATCAAAAGGCCAAGGCAGTTTCTTTATTCAACCAATGAGAGCAACACATAGACAGAAGAAATTCCTACACCAAAGAAGAGTAGTAGGGCCATTGGAAGGAGAGTTCAGATACAATTGAATCAAAAACACAAGTCAAACACTGAATCTGAAACTCTCATGTCCTGGACCTGGCGCTGAGGTTACGGTAGACCCTGACTTTTAGCATGGCTGTGTGCAGCGTATATGACCACTCTTGGACTGTTTTCTGGTTTGACCTTTAGCTTTTTCTGGCAGGGTTTCCATGTTCTCGGCATCTTTAACATTCTGGACTCTCAGTTTCACCGCCAGCTGCATTCTCACTGCTATACTTGCACACCTTCCCTCACCCTGTCCGGGATCATTTTCGAGTCACACAACGTTTGCCCTCTCACCCTTTCCTTCAAAGGGTCAGCGGCAATCTCTAAAGCTGTATTCTGTGTTTCTGCTGAAGTAAATAACAGGAACGTTGACAAGTTGTGTCACCTTCACAAGCTACACATGGGTCCAGTTGAACCATGGCTTCTATCACAGCCTTCAATGGCCCTGATGGCTGAACACAGGGAAAATGTTCCTGAGAAAGTGATTTATTTTGGAGACCTGCTGAAACAAGGATGCCAAAGCTGCCTTTTAAATGCAGTGTTTTTTCGTTGAATTAATATTTTCTACATGAGTATATAATTTGTACAGTCTTATGTATTAGAGGGATGCCTTGAAAGGACAGGCTTCTAATAGGCTACACTTTTTAAAATTCTCAGTTACCTTCCAACATTGATACAGACTGGGGTCCAATCTTCAAAAACATAGACAATAGATAATGTAGTTTTCAAACTACATCAATGATGTAACTTTTATCAGCATTAATATGAAGATTCATATCCTAAATATTAGTATCTAGAGAGTAGTCTTAGACTACTTGTTGTGCTTTATAAATATTGTAAAGTATTGGTCCTGACTTGTGTGTGCATGAGCATGTGTGTGTGTGTGTGTGTGTGTGTTTGCACATGTTTCTATTTTAAATTTTATGATTTACATATATTAAATGAAAGGCACAGGATCACACTTATATAAAAATTAAGTCTGTGATATTGACTACAAGCTTTGTTCAAAAGATCTATACTCCCCAGACTAAGGATTTTATGGTGGAACATGAAGTGTGACTAGATATTTGTGCTAGCGGGGAGGTTGAGGCACATAGATAACAGCAAACAGAATATCATACTCAAACTTTAAGTAAAAAAATATGATGAAAAATATGTAACTTTAAAGACCAATAAAAGCTAGGGTAAAAATAGTTTAGAATACAGAATTCATGAAAGAGAAGTAGTTCATGAGCTAGAAAGTTACACAGAAAACCTGGAAAGAAAATGAAAACTAGGTGATAACTGGTTTATCTAGACACAACGGAGAACTCAAGAGTTTTCATCAAAGAATAAAATACTCAGAAGGACATCCTATGCTGGAGAAACAGACAACTGAAACTTGAGATGGAAGGCATTGCATTCTTCTTGTGTAACATTCTTAAGGGCAAAGAAGAAGCCATCTAGATTGTAGAATACTAGAGAGCTTCTTCTCCTTTCATAAAGGTGTGCAGGCTTGAAAAGGTATATTGCAGGGCTAGGCTATAGAGTAACTGCTACAGAATAAAGCAACTGTACGTGTTAGCAATATTACATATTTGTTAGGGTTTTTTTTTGTTTTGTTTTGTTTTTTTAAAACAAACAAAGTGATTTTTTTTCCTAGGGATTGACATCTGATTACTTGGTAAAGAACATATGTCTCATGCCTAGAGAAATAAACCTGTGACTCAGTTACCGTAAATGTATTCAAAATGATTAATCAAAAATGAACGTGTGATATAAGAAGAAATAATTAGCTATTTGGGTATATGTAACAGAAGAAAGAGGAGTCTAACTTTTATTATACTTTAATTTGAAGTAGGAAAATGTTGTGAACCTTACTTTAGCCATTTCTGTCATAACTAAGAAAGTGAATTGGTTTTGTTACCTAGTTTGTGACTGCATGCAGTAGTTATAATTTTTTAAAATGTCCTATGTGATATATTTAGTAGAGAATGCCAAATTTATTCAATGTCAGATTTCAGTTATATTTTATTTGTTCATTTGAATATATATAATTAAATATTAAAACATATAAAGGTATATGGCAAAACTCAAAATAGCATTATTTATAATAGAGGAAATAATAATCGTTACAAGATAGATCCAATGTGGGTCTCT
>NC_022027.1:26469808-26483915 GCF_000317375.1 Microtus ochrogaster
ACCACAAATAATAAAAATGTATTTTGAATGTGTGTTTCTAAAATTCTTGTGCTGGAAGTGTAGAAATGAGTTGAAATCACTAATTTTAACAATTTAAAGTCACATCCTAATGAATTAGAGAAGCATCTCAGACATGAAAAGCAAGAAATTTATTTTTATGTATTTAATCAAGAGCCTCCTCTCCAGCCTTTATATTGAAGCCTGTCTAAACATTAGATCAAAAACATTTTCCCCAAAGCAGAGCAACCTTTTAGATGTGATATTTGCATTCCATGGGAGATTAGTGCAGAAGCCTTGGGATTTTTCTGAGCATTTTGTAAAGACTGTTTTGAAGGGCCCAGTGTGCATCGCTGTACTTCAGGTGACATATTTCACACTCTCTCATGAATTAAATATCACATTACGCCCACATAATTAAATATCACAAGTATGCCCACATTGTAACAATGCCTTCCCTGAAGCCACTTGGTGAACAGTTCACCCAGTAGTCAGAAAGAACACAGGAGAAATGTGTCACGGTATCAAAATTAATGATGTTCTTTACCTCCCAAGAAAGTATAACAAGGCTTGCCCTCCTCATAACACTGGAAAGTATCTGTTATGGTATTCTGTCAGCATTATTCACTAAACAGTAATAAATAAAGAGTAATGAGATAGAAAAGAACTCTGTCTCAATGACAATGGATGTATTGAATCAATGGCAATGAGAGTCTGAAAAATGTATCTTTCACTTTTATTCAAGTTTACAAAACATCAAAGCTGAATTTACAGGGCAGCAAGCAAAAAATCAGTTTGAATTGTATGTTTTAGATTATTTTATTGTATTACTACTAAGAGTATAAATCATAAAAATAATATTCAATCTTAGTATAATATTTTATTTTGTTCTTAAGGCTAGGCAGAATAGGAATTTCACTGGTGTGTCATTTAGAGTTATAATTTTAAAAGTTGTTCTTATTGAACTGTATATCAAATAGAAAAATGCAAATGTTTCATATGTGTTAATTTCCATGTCCCCATTTCTTTGCTTAAGAACCAAGAGTATATCAACCATGAAAAGCCACTGGTAGGACTAATATTTAACAAGGAAAGTTAAGTGAGGGCAAACATAAAGAATGGAAAGTTTTGAGTTCATTCATTTTTCATTTCTGTGGAGTTGTACTGTTTGGTAATCACATGCAAGTACATTACTTTGTTATTCATTTAAAGATAAACAGATGGTAGAATCATGAACTACATATTTTATCATATTAATTTTCTCTTATATAATAAAGTTTTTCTTAAACTAAAATGTGAAATCAAAATTTTCTTCTGGTAATGAAGACTGGCTTGAAGTGTATATAATCTATGTACACACAAAAAAATCACTTGACAATTATACTCATTTATAATGTTCAGTTATAAGCAAAATTTATTTGAGTACTTCAATAAGATTCTGATAAGCAAAAGAGCAAAACTCATCTCTGAAATTTGAACTTGAATAAGCAGCTTCGACTTTAGGTAAAAAAAACAAAATGTATTTGTTCCCTTCTTAGTATAACTTCCCCAAAAGAGAGTAGTTGCTTCATGTTCCACTGTCATTCCTAGTAACTGTTTTCTTACTCCCAGTAACTACAATAGAGGATGTATTTGCATGAATAAAGTATGCACAAAAGAAATTAGTATTTATCTTTGGGAAAACATGAAGGATTTAATTTCAATATACTCATTGAACAATGGTATTAATCTCTTTATGGCAATTTTGTCTTCGGTATTCTTGTTATAGGATATCAAAAGGCAAAAGGAAGAAAACAAACAAAATCTATATAATTGTTATTAACTCTTGAAAGGATATTGAGGTATGCAGTTAGCCTTAAGACATAAAGATCCTGAAATGAAGGCACAGACCATGGTTCTATCCCCATAATAGATAGAATTTTGTACTATGGAGAAGGCAGGGTGGCTTGCTAACAAGAAACATGCTACTGTGTAGATGTCTGTGTCCCAGAAAGAAAACTTGTACATTCCTATCCCCAAGAAGGCAGCATCATGAGACAGTACATCAAAAAGACAGATCACCAAATGCTTACATTGCAGGGCTTCATTGAAGACAGTATCTTGTATGGTCTTTCTCAGACTGAAAGTTAATAAAAGATGATAGAAAACATGCTAAGACAAATAACACTAAATACGAATACAATACCTACACACATAGCAAAATAAAAAATAAGATAAGTAACAAAGATATTTATAATATTTGGGGGAGAGAAATAGAGGGAGTGACATAGATGAGAGAGAAAGAGAAAGAGAGAGAGAGAGAGAGAGAGAGAGAGAGAGAGAGAGAGAGAGAGATTCTGACTATTGTCTCCTCTCCCAAATACTTTTGGAATTCCCCACATTTTTCCTCCCATTGTAATCTATACCCTTTCTGTCTCTCCTTAGAAAAGAAATTGGCATCTAAATAATAATCAAAATAAAATAAAAGTAAACATGAATGGAATAAAGTGGATGAGAAGAAAAAGAGTCAAAGACAAAGGATAGAATTCACATGCAGATGTATAGACGTACATATATACATGTACATTATAGATGTTCATATAAATAGAAATACCCTAAAATTACAAAACTAGAAGCCATCATATATAAGCAAATGATCTGTAAGGAAACACATGTACAAATAAACACATATACATGCATGTGCAAGTGCACAAACATACACACCTAAACAAAATACATACACACATGCATGCAGGCAGGCACACACACATATACACCTACATGCACACACACATATATACACATGCACACATTCACACATGCATACAAACATACATATGCACACACACATGGATGCAGACGCACAACTTGTTAAAACCTTATGAGGCAAAGAACCTCTGAAAATAATCTTGAGTCCATTTTGTGTTTCCATCTAACACTGGGAATGAGACCTGGCCTTAAGAGTGGTTTGAATACCCAGTGAGACTGTTTTGGAGAGAACTGGTTTTCCATTTGTGAGTGGTTAACAATTGAACATAGCTGCTCGGTTAGGGAGGACTGTGTCCACTTCTCCTGTCAGTTCTAGAACCCCATTTGACATAGACCAGTAAAGGCCCCTGCATGCTACCACTGTCTCTCTGAGTTCATATGTGTGTCAGTTCTGAGGTGTTCAGAAAGCTTTATTTCCCTGGTGTCCTTCATTCCGTTTGCCTCTTATGTTCTTTCTATCTCCTGTGCTGCAGGGCTCTGTAAGCCATGAAAGGAGAGAATTCTTGGAGATATATCTCTTAGAACTGACTGTTCTAACCTTAAGTTCTATATCTCTGTCTACACATTTCCACCTATGAGACTCTGTGTTTCTTTTAATTTACTGCAGAAGGAAGATTTTCTGATGATGGCTGAATAAAAACTGATCTATAAATATAGAACACTATGACCTGCTAGTAGTCATTTTAGCACTACATATCTATAACAGAGCAGTAGTATTTGGTTTTCCCCTAGGTCCCTAGATTATTTGATCTCTAGTTCTTGCCCAACAGAGCACATGGAGTTGCTGTTTACTCTTTTCTTTTGGTAATGTGAAAGGACCTTCAAGTATCATGAACAATAGCCTACAAGGACGAAGGCTTTAGGTAGGTGCCCACTCAACTTCTTCATGTGCAATGAGTTATGTAGATGTTGTTTTCAGAATCTGTGCCTAATTGCCAGTTTGTGGCAAGAAACCAATAGCCTTGGTTGTTTTGGGGTTCCTAAAGTAAGGCACTAAGGGCAACAATTAATAAATAAGAACTCACAAAACTGATATGCTTGTATACAGCAAAAGAAACCATCCCTCTGACAGTGCAGGTGGCTACAAAACAGAAAAGGACTTTTGGCAGATACACACTATATAGAAGACTAATATCTAAAATATATGAAAAACAAGAAAAAAATCATCCTGAGTGAGGTAGCCCATAACCAGAAAGACAAATATGCTATGTACTCACTTTTATGTGGATATTTACTGCTAAATCTTTGATAAGCATGCTACAATTCATATAACCACAGAGGTTAGGTATAGAATATGGGAATAGGTGGAGGGATGAATTTCCCTAGAGATAGCTATAGAATATACTTATAGAAAATTTATAGAATACAGCTATAGAAAAACTAGTTATAAATGAATGGGAGGGGCAAGGAACAAAGGATAAAATAGGGAGAGGGATGGAAAAAGGGAAGAAGAATGGAATATCAGAATAGACAGCTAAAACAAGATCATTTGACAAGTCACATGGAAAGTATTATAATAGAGGCATCCTAAAACCCATCCATGTACAAAGGCATTCTAAGTGCAATTGCCAAATAATGGGAAAGACAGACCCAAATGGACTTCTCTAGTCATCAAATGAAGTTTGTATGGCAGGGAACTGGCTGGTTATATTTAACTGAGTTTTCAACAACAACAAAAAAAACCTTTTCTAATAGAATCTGGGAAGGTTGGCATTTTTGTCCCACTTTCTTCATGTTACACACGATATTTAGGAATTAATGCAACTAAAACGACTTTAAAAGTTCCACACATGCTTCAGAAGGCTGCAGACAAGGTAAAGGAAGTATTATCTGATATTAAATTCCTCCTTCATATTTCCCACATGCTAATTAGGTAAGGATAGAGAGTTTATGCAACCAGAAAAAAGATAACACTCAAAGTTGTAGGTTGTAAACTGAACCAGAAACCGAATTTTTTATAGGAACATAGCTCCATTTTTAAAATACCCAACAACGGAAAATAAATATTCAAGGAAGAAGGTGATAAATATTAACAATTAGCTAATCATACAAACACTTTAAATAATATAACTGTGGGAAAACATCATAGTATAGTACACATAAGTTATCTGACCAAAACCTTTAAAATAATGAAGTGTCTAAACAAGATGAAATCTTTTGTATTAGGATTCTCTAGAGGAACAGAACTGACTGAATATTTATATATAAATAACGGAGATTCATTAGAATAGCTTGTAGGCTATAATCTAGCTAGTCCAACAATGGCTGTCTTCCAATGAAAAAGGAAAGAATTTGGTAGTCATTTTCATCCATGAGGCTGAATATGTCAGCAACTACAATTTTCTCTTGAAATTCTGCAGGATTTCAGAGAGCTGCTTGTGTTTGGTAAATGTCAGAATCCCAAAGAAAGAGCTTCTAGTGCTAGTGCAGGGTTACCTCATCAGCAGAGTGGATGAACTTGTCAGTGAGAGTGAAAGCCACGCAAAAAGGCAAGGCTTTACTCTTCGATGTCATCTTAAAAATATCTTTGAGACTATAATATGATTACATAATTTCTCTCAGCTTTCCTTCTTCTATATCTTTCTCTTTTAGATTCATAATTTCCTTTTTTCATTAATTGTTGTTAGAGACATACATCATCCCTGAATACATAAATGCATTATCAGCCACCATATTATTACCTGTAGTGTGTTCAGATGGGCATTCACTGGATAGTATGGCCCATCTTTAAAGTGGGTCTTCTCACCTAAGATGATTCAATAAAAGAAATGCTTCACAGGCTTGACTAACTGCTTAAATTTTAGTGAATTCCATATCTAATCAAGATGATCCCAAGATTAGCTATGACACCCTTATATACACACTAAGATCATATTTAAATAAAAAGAATTATATACCAGGAATTGGAACACATGGTATAATGAGGGCTTTGATGGTATCTTCTGGCCTTAGGGTAGAGAATTCCGCCTTTGTATCATATATAGTGATGCATTAGAATCTTTCAAAGAACATAGATATTAAGGTCTCAAAATTATTTTATATCTACTAGATATATGTAGTGTTATGAAGACGTAATTCAAGAATTTGTGTAGATAGACACTATTTCAGTAAGAGAGATAAGAGGCAAAATGAACTAAAAAGCTTTGTTAGTGTCAATGAACAAAGAGATGGGGTAAAATCTACAAATTAGTGACAACTTTGGAGGATGAGTGAATTTCTGTTTGCTTACAGAAACCTAGATATATATTATAAAACAATGATTGGAATTAGACTGTTCTAATTAATTCATCCCACAAGAATTGTAGGGGATGAAGAGGTAGGGAACACGAGAGGAGGTGCAAGGAATAAATGGAACAGAGAAGTGATGCAATTATATTTTATTTCAAAATACACATAAATAAAAATTAATCAAAATCACACTGCAAGTGTCCAGCTTGCAATAAATTTCATATTATTCTTTTAGATGTTCATAATGTTTAAGTAGTTGTACAGATATAAAAATTCATTACCAGAGCAGGCACTTAGCTAATTCATTTATTTTTATTACAGGTATATGTATACAGTCAAATTATTAATAAAATCAGAACTATTTCCTTTGAGTGCTACAATGTGTTTTAGATTTACTTTAATTATGTATGTGTTTGTATGTTTGTTGTATGCACATATGCATGTGCATGTGGTATGTGTACCTAAGTGCCTACATCTACACAGGCCAGATGATATTGGATACTCCGGAGCTCAAGTATATGTGATCATGAGCTGACCCACCTGGGTTCTGGGGAGCAAATTTGAATCCTCTGCAAATCACCAAAATAATATCTTTAGCCCCTACCATCTATAATAGCTCACATAATCCATCCTTCAGCATTTAACTATATAAGACAATACAACACCTGTTTTTGATTTAATGTTTTGGAGATAATGTCCCACCTTGTAGTTCTGGCTGGCCTGAAGCCGTTATCCCTCTTCCTTCTTTCTTCCAGCCTGCATTCCAGCTTTTTCTTCATGCATTTTACTGTAAACACAATCTATATCCAAGACTAGAGAAGTTATAGACCAAGGATGTCACATTTTGGTGCTTTGTTGTTGTTGTTTAATGGTCATGTTGTCAACCTGTCTTAGGTGTTTATAACTGTGGAGTTGTGATGCTTAACCTTAGGCAGAGAAACTTTATTGAAATACAAAGTGGTTAGTGCAAAGAATATAACTCTTTAAATGACTATGAGTGTTTAGCTCTAGATAGAACATTTATATTATCAAAAGAAAAATAAGAGCTGGATGATGAGGGCAAGTTTGGTAATTGCTGTCCTCTAGACATGGCAGGGTCTGTTGCATGCATAAACCCACAGTAGAGGTTACAAAGGACCTGCATAAGTCAGGCTAGTTAAACATTTCTGCATGGGGTTTACTTGATTATTATACTGGGTCTAATTTTATCTACAAATTCTTTAAGGCAGAGAATTTCTAATTCACAATTAAATAAATATATCAAAACAATGCGACAGAGGTTTGAGTCACTAGCTAGCTTTGGAAACCATGAAAATTCTGGGGAAAGAGGAGTTTCCTTTCTTGGGAAGGATAGTCACTTATATATTTCTGAAACTCTCTTTTATATATGACCTACTCATATAGTGATATTTTATTGGGTTTTAATAAATAAAGCTTGCATGAAGATAAGAGTGCAGAGCTAAGCCAATAGAGGCCAGGGAATTGTGGCACAGGTCTTTAATTCCAGAACTTGGGAGACAGAGGCAGAGGAATCTCTGTTAGTTCAAGGCCACCCTTGACTACACAAAGATTGAAAATGTCTAAAAGCAAAACAGAGCCCATGCAAAGGTGGGATCCCACGCCTTGAATCCCAGCACGAGGGATGTGGAGACAGGAGTGATATGGCTGGGCTGAGAGGATAGGCCTGAGGAGCCTTGCAGTTTGGTGGAGAGCACTGCAGTCTGCAGTTACATTGAGGATTGCTCCTTTATTTGTCTGAGTCTTGATAGAGTTAAGAACTCTCCTAGCGGTTTGGTTGCATTGTTTTTCTGATCTTCAGCTTGAACTTTAATATCTGTTTCTGGGTTTTTATTATTCCTACTACATCCTCATATTCATGTTCACATAGCGTAGCATTTATTTGAGCCATTAAATTATATATGTGTGTGTGTGTATAAGTACCTATGTGTGTGTGTATTTGTAGATAGAATGGATGTATACAGTGGGGCAGAGAGATTATGCAAAGAGAAGGCATGTGATTAAAATGTAAAGCATACATTTAGGAAAAATTTTAAGAATAAATAAAAAATAATCACAAACTGTGTTAACATGCATGATGCACAGTAAATGGAGTAAATAAACAATTCTTTTTGTATAATGCCATGGTATTTTAAAATATATGTAGAATATGTCATGTCAATCAGAAATATATTTGTAGGAGTGGGCAGGGAATACTTTTAGGTTTGACACTAGCACCTCCTTAAAGAAAGATGGAATGTTTCATGCTTCAGAAAGTTTTCACTTCCCTTTGAGTTATCAGCTCACAAAATTAGCCAGAGTCTGCGATTGAATATTTTTAGCTGAGATGCAATAGTTTGAACATCTTTGACACAGCACACACCAGGTGTCATTGCTTTTCTTGGTGGTAGGGAAATCTTTCAAGGGTGAGAATTCTGGATAAACATTGAAGGGTAACATTGTGGGTTTCTAGATTGCTTTAAAATATCCAATGATAATGAATAAAGCTAGAAAAAATGCATTATAAAACATATCCTGAAAGGCAGACTCAGGTGTACTTTTTTGGTAAAGCTACTGTTCAAGACTCTTTGGATTAATATGCATTATACCTCCTCCACAGATTAAGCGAAACCACCTGGGATATGGATGGCCGTGAACCACCTTATCTGTGCTCTGCAGGTACCTTGAGTGGTTTGCCACCTGCAACATAATTGTTATTCTACTCTGGTGTAGGCAGTGCTGCAGGAGCTGGAACTATTCTCTCTCCTTCCCTTAATTTCCCACAGAGAAACACAAGGCAGGATAGCCTATTTTTAAAACAATATTGTTTCCCTGTATTTAGACAATAAAAGGCACTCGTAATTCAGAGACAGCTAATGTATCCTTTACCAGAAAATAGAACAATTATTGTCTATAGGGAGGAACAAGAGAAAAATCAAATGTAGAAACCAGAGGGGACTTATTCTACTTTATCAATTAGATTTCTTTGGTGTCTTTCTGAATCAAAATAATTTGTTCAATATTATGATCACTTCTTTAAAAAATTTCATTTTTGTCTGTACACTAACAGTCAGTTGAAAAATTAAAGAGTAGATAAGGAAAATATCTTAACTCAATATTTATACATTTGAGGAAAACACACGTGTGTGTGTGTGTGTATTTGAAGATGAAAGTAAGATATAATCTAGGGATATATATATATATATATATATATATATGAAAATTTTTTCCTGTTTTGAGATTAGATTTCAGTATTGTATATATTTTCTGCATCCTTGTTACAACATACTTAACACATGTTATATATAAGATGAGAATGGTTCACAAAGGAAATCTATACCAAATGCCTCTTTATTATAACTACCTTCTAATGAGAGACAGAAAGGGAATGGATCCCCATAGATGGGGAGGAACTGGTAGGAACAAAAAGAAGGGATACTGTAGTCAGGAAATATTGTTTGAGAAAAGAATTTGTTTTCAATAGAAGGAGTGGGAAAAATCTTCTGAAGAAGGAAAAAAAAAAGAAAATTTTGTGTACCATAAGGCAAAAGGAATTCTCCATCTGAGCTTCAGGTTGTGCTTCAAATAGAAAGTTGACTCTGGACTGTCATACTGGCTCCATTCTAATCCACAAACCCTTGAAGGCAGAGAATTTTGAATTCACAGAGAATTAGGATGCATTCCAAGCATGAGAGAGGCCTGGTTCGTTGCTGCTGGCACAAGAAATTATGAGCAAGCAAACAGACAGCCTTTGGGATGAATACAGACATCAGTTTGACAACACTGGTTAAAGACCTTCAACTCTAGACCACAAGGAAATTGTTCCATCTGGGAACATCAATGGTTTGGGAAGTGTACAATTCTCCTGAAGCTCCAGGAAGGAATATGATCTTACTAATGCTGATTTCCGTGTTATGAAATTGAAAACCTCTCTGGATGATAGTTATGGTGTCCATCAATCTGATTACAGGAAACACCAGTTTGGGCACCCAATCCACTATTACTAGAAGTTTTAGCTGTAATAATCCCTTTCGATTCTTGGGAATTTCCCTGGTACTAGGTTTCTCCCTAAGAGTGGCTCTATGGCTTTCCTGCTCTGCCCTCTCCCGCCCCCGTCCATCAGTCCATTCTCTCATGTTCCCATCTCCCATCCCCTTCCTTTTAAAGCCCTCCCCTTCCCCTAATTTACTGAAGAGATTTCATCTATTTCCCCCTCCCAGGGTGATCCATGTATTCCTCTTAGGGTCTTCCTCATTACCTAGATTCTCTGGAGCTGTGGAATGCAGTCTGGTTATCCTTTGCTTTACAACTAATATCATCTACTATCCACTTATGAGTGAGTACGTACCATGTTTTGTCCTTCTGACTCCGGGTTACCTCACTCAGGATGGCTTTTCCAGTTCCACTCATTTGCCTGGTAGTTTCATGATACCATTGATTTATGTAGCTGAGTAACATTCCATTGTGCAAATTTACCACATTATCTTCATCCATTTTTCAGTTAAGAGGGATCTAGGTTGTTTCCAGTTCCTGGCTATTACAAATAGTGCTGCTATGAACATTGCTGAGCAAGTGTCCTTGTAGTATGATTGAATGTTTTTGGAATATATGCTCAAGACTAAACCATATTATTTTTAATGATGTTGTGTCCATTTGGCTTCATCTGTGCAAAGCCCACTGATCATTTATAAGAGTCACATATTAGACTCTCTTTTTATAAAATGTAGTCAAGAAATTAGGATTATATTTATAATTATAAAAGTTTATTTGCACATATCTTTAATTTTTAAATATCCCTAGATTCATTTAGCCCATACCTACTGAATCCCTATCCTGTTTTCAGCACCTGAATGTATGAAGAAATAAGCTGAATTTTTGCTATATATAATAAGCTTACATTCTGCGAGGTAAAAATAAAAAAATAAAAGTAGAAAACATACACAAAAAATTAAAGAAAAATAAGGTTGTAAGAATGAACAAAGTTAAAAATCAGTAAAAAATATCAGCATATTTAAAATTAACCAAATCAAACTATTTATCAAAAAATACAACTATAAACATTGACCGACTTCCTATTGGCTTTACAGTTGAGGTGAGAGTTTATGAGAAATTTCTAACAAAGCAGAAACACACCAGAAGAATTCAATACAAAGGAATATAATACACAAAGTGTGATCTTAGATATCTATGAGAAATCAGAATAGTAGGAAATATGAAAATGCTTTGAAAAAGCAGGATACTTATCCCAATTTTATTAAAATCAAATTTATTGAGAATGCATTTTGTGAGAATTCCTGTACTTCAGAAAGATATATAGACATACCAAGATGATGCTGATGAACGATGAGAAGAGAATTTCTGTAAAAAAAAATCTCCTAAAATATAAACATAACGCAAAGAAAACCAGCCCACAAATTAAAGCCCAGAGAACTTAGACAACAATGAGGACACTAAGAGAGATACATGATCTTTTAAACTACATGGGAGGTAGAAAAAGACAAGTCTCCTGAGTAAATGGGAGCATGGGGACATTGGGAGAGGTTTGAAGGGGTGGGGAGACAAAGAGAGGGGAGCAGAAAAAAATATAGAGCTCAATAAAAATCAATAAAAAATTCTCTTAATATTCCAAACCAAAGAATCTAGAAGAATATTATACTGCAAGCAGGAAATGAAATACCTGTTCAAGCAAAAGCCTCAGATAATTTCTAAGCATTTAACTAGTAAGGAGCTCACCTTATAACAATATGGTTTTTCAGAACACAAAAATTCTGGACACCTAACCTTGAAGACATTTGAAAACTACGAAATGTGCTTGTTTTACTAAACTTAATAATTAAGTCATAACAAAAGTTCAAATATAAGTACTACAAAAGTAATCTACGTATACAAACATGATATATAAATGATTATTAGGAACTCACATTTATAGAGAATGTTACAGAATCTTATGAACTTAGTAGAGAAGAAAGTAAGTAAAACCAAGGGTCTGCTTTCACCAGATAAAAGAAAACCACATTAGAGTTAAAAGGAATAACATCTGAGTAGGAAATAGCAAAGATTCAAACAAAATTCAGAAGTCAAAAATAAAATATGCAGTAGCAAATAGTCACAAAGTAGAGATTAATTTGTAAACCCCTTTTATAAATGATGAGAAAAAGAAAATATTTTTTAAAAAATTAAATCATAAAAATTTTAGCATTCATCCACAAAATTACCTGATTAATATTTTCCACTTTTTAGTTTGTTTCATTCATTTATTCACGTTACCTTCTCTTCCTTCCACTACCAGACTCTCCTCCTCTCCTCTCGTCCTCTCTTCCAACCTTCCCTTTTTCCTTCCCTTACTTTTCCTTTTCATCTATAATAATAATGACTAATAATAATAAAAAATAATAAAGAGTTATCATAAGACATTTCATCTAATTAGAACTAAGCTCATCCAATATCATTTTTTCTTTTTTTTTTTTCTTGTTTATGTTTTTCGAGACAGGGTATCTCTGTATAGCTTTGGAGCCTGTCCTGGAACTCACTCTGTAGACCAGGCTGGCCTCAAACTTACAGAGATCTTTCTGCTTCTGCTTCCTGAGTGCTGGGATTACCATTATTTCTTAATATCAGCATTCATAATTTCTGAGGAGAAAAGAGCAAGTCATAGTCAGAACCTGGAAACAACCTAAATGCCTCTCGACTGAAGAATGGATAAGGAAAATGTGGTACATTTATACAATGTAGTACTATACATTGGAAAAAAAATGATGACACCTTGAATTTTGCAGGCAAATGGATGGAGCTAGAAAACATCATTTTAAATGAGGTAACACAGACCAAGAACAACTTTTTAATGGTGAAAAATAACCCAACACCCAAAATAAATAACAGTTGTTATAAAATGCTGACCTTATTGGCTGTCAGTTGATACATGCTGCTCCCTCTCTCACTCGTTCTGTGTGTGTGTGTGTGTGTGTGTGTGTGTGTGTGTGTGTGTGTGTGTGCGCGCGCGCGCGCACGCGTGCACCCATCGGCCATGGGGGTGTTGTCTATGTGTATGTCTGATGAAGGTTGTTGTTTGTGTGTGACTGATACATATGCATGAGGGTGTTCTTGGGCCCCAGCATGCATATGGAGGTCAAATGGTGATCTCTGATTTAGGCCTTTTATCCACCCACCTTGAGTAGTCTGAATCTCTTGCTGTCACCTATAGCAGCAGGTTATCTCACTGCCCAGCTACTGAAGATTTTCTGTCTCTGAATTTTGACTAACTGTAGGAGGTCTAGTATTGCAGATATGTCCTGTCATGCTTGGTGTCTTGTGGGTTCTGGGAATTTGAACTCACACCCCCACATTTGAAAGACAAATATTGCCGAGAACCACATCTCAGTCTGTGCTCTAAGCACTAGAACCCAGTTCGCGAGCTTTGGGCAAGGGGCTGGAGGTTGAGGAAAAACACACAGAGACAGACCAACACAAGGACCTCCAATCGCTGGTACAAAAGCCCTTCTTTAATAGCACCATAGAGGCTTAAATACCTTGCAGTCAATGGCCAACAGGTGAAAATCCCATCCTTTGACCCTCTAGGCAAAGCACAGATTTTAGTAACTTCAATTAGAAGGCTCTAGCAGGGAAGAGCAGCTGAAGGCCAGGACTCAATTAGTCCCAACAAAATATATTATTCACTCAGCTATTTTCCCTATACACATACAGATATTTTGGTGAGAAATATTCTTATTACATTCCAATACCAGTCTCCATGATTAAGGATTCAAGGGAAAATTTTACTTTATTTAAACTAAGAAGATCTTCGAAGACCTCATTTTTTCTTCTTGGATGTAATGATGTCAATTTTCACTATTTTTTCTTTTATTTAAAAGGGTCTTTTTATGCTATGTGCCTACCACAGTTCCCCTTCCTTCCCCTTCTCCAGTTCCCATCCCCACACCTTCCCCCCACAACACCCCCATCCGTTTTTTCCAAGGGGAGTCAACAAAATCTGGCAGATCAAGTTGAGGCAGGACCCAGACGGAGCAAGGCACTGGCTTCTTTTTATATCCAAAGGAAAGATGTGAGGGACATGCAGAACATTGATGGTTAAAATCCACTAGTATGTAGCATTAGCCTTGCATGTACCAGGGAAATTTGC
>NC_022027.1:26485610-26487902 GCF_000317375.1 Microtus ochrogaster
CAGGAGGATAACTATATGTTTTTCTTTGGGTTCACCTTCTTATTTAGCTTCTCTAGGATCACGAATTATAGGCTCAATGTCCTTTATTTATGGCTAGAATCCATATGAGTGAGTACACACCATATTTTTCTTTTTGGGTCTGGGTTACCTCACTCAGAATAGTGTTTTCTATTTGCATTCAAAATTCAAGAAGTCATTGTTTTTTACCGCTGAGTAGTACTCTAGTGCATATATATTCCACACTTTCTCTGTCCATTCTTCCATTGAGGGGCATCTAGGTTGTTTCCAGGTTCTGGCTATTACAAATAATGCTGCTATGAACATAGCTGAACAAATGCTTTTGTAGTATGATGGGGCATCTCTTGGGTATATTAACCCATATTTACATATATCTTCATATATCATTAGCTTCATTGCATACATGAGAAAGAACATTTGTTTTGTTCCTGAGATTTTGTGACTTCATATATATATATGTATGTATATATGTATATATATATAAATTTATTGGATTAATAAATAAACAAAAAAGTAGATTTAAAGTTTTGCAATTACAAATAAATCATCAATAGACACGGTGAGGGTGCAAATATCTCTATATTAATTTTTGGAATTCTCTGAGTATATGACCAGGAGTGAAATAGATGGGCTATATTTTGGTGCTATTTTTAATTTTTTGAGAGATCTTCAAATTTGTTTTCACAGTGGCTGTACTAATTTGTAAATTTGTAGTGCTCACCTGAAGTTAATAGAGGTTCTATTTATCTCCTAGATTTTGTTTAGATTTGTTGATGATAGTCCTTTGGCTGGAATGTCATGGTGCCGAGGTGCTTTACAGAATACAAAAATTTTTTTAGAAGCTTATCTATTCTATAGTTTAAAAATAGTTAGTATCTTCCTCATGTACTTAGATAAGTGTTTTTATACTTTCAGAGAACTTGCAATAAAAAGTCAAATATTCTCTGTTTTCTTCAAATTATAATCTAGCACTAAAATAAGTGATGAAATATACATGTGTGTATGGCACGAATTCACCACCAGGATGTCTGAAAGGAGATAAAGGATAGGGGAGGGAAAGGGGAGGAAGTATGAGAAGGTAACAAAGATGCTATGTACCAAATGCCACAATAAAGACCATTACTTTTATGCTAACTAAAAATTAGCAATACTCGTAACAACAAAGAATTATAAATAACATTGAAAGCTAACAGGGAGTTGTGGTAGCTATTTGGTCTTAATCTAGGACACTGAAAACTTCAACAAAATAGATTTGGCTTCCATGACTTCTAAATGGTAAAACAAAACAATACCCAGTAAGACTGCTCTGTAAGAAACAAGCACAAATAAAAGTGGTCAATCCTAGGATATCTTACAATAACTTCAAAGTCAGTTATTTGATTTATTAAAGAGAAAATAGTAAGATAAAATTTGAAAATTCAACTTGAATTATCAACTAGACAAAACTGATTAGAAATAATCTTATTTGAAAAATCTAACCAGCTTTAAAAAGAATCACTAAAATCAACTTAAAATAATTTATTTTGGAAAAAATCTAAAGAAATGAAAACTTTTTAATAACCACAATTTAACTAGTATCATAAGCCTTTTAAATATACCAAAAGGTGTAGTTAGTACATTGGCTAAGAAATAGTGTAGGGTGTGATTCTTGGAGGTAAGAAGTGTAGGACATATGGACATCTTCCAGTCATCCTGGCATTCATTCTGATGGTATTTTTGGGAGTCTCAGGCTGATCCCGAGAGCTTCACTAACCTAAAGTGTTGGTAATCAGACTTGAGTGATCTTAGTTGTTTGTAAATTTAAGTTTAATGTGAGATCCATGCAAAAAAATAAAGCCCAAATATCTACACAGGCTTCTCTGTGAACCTGAGACACTAGGCTGCAGGGGAGCAGCATAAAGCTCAAAGAAAGTCAGATGTCACCATAGATATTAACTGCACTGTTTCCTGAGATTCAAGCTTTGCAATGTGTTCTTCATAAATGCATTTATTTTAAAAAACAATCTTTTCTCATTCTATGTTGCAGGGGGACCCGCTTATTTGTCCCAGCCACCCGGCTAGCTTAGACCCGAAATAACCGCACAGAAATTGCATTAATTAAATCACGGCTTGGCCCATTAGTTTTAGCCTCTTATTGGCTAACTCTCACATCTTGATTTAACCCATTTGTATATCTGTATATAGCCATGTGGCAGTGGCTTTCCAGAAAAGTTCAGCATGTCTGTTTCTGGCGGTTCCATTGCATTCCTCTGACTCTGCTTCCTTCCTCCCAGA
>NC_022027.1:26488542-26492525 GCF_000317375.1 Microtus ochrogaster
TCTCTCTCTCTCTCTCTCTCTCTCTCTCTCTCTCTCTCTCTCTCTCTCTCTCTGTATCTGTGTATGTTTTGTGTATCATTTCTGAGAAGGTGTTGCAGAGGACAGGAGAAAGAATCAGATCCCTGGAACTGGGATTCCAGAGAATTGAAAGACTGATGACAGGAAACCTGGGTCCTCTAGAAGAGCAGTAAGTGGTTTTAATCATGGTTCCACCCCTCCAACTCTTCAATCTGATGTCCTATAGATATAGGAAGAACAATGTTCAACAATCACCTCACTATTTGCATATTGAGATCAGTTAAAAAAATGCTGTTTCTTTAATTGCATTTTAAGTGGAAGTACCAATCAAATCAAACGGGTTCTTAGCTTAAAATGTTGAGAATTTCTTTAAAACTTAGTATGCCTCTTCCATTTAGTGATTTTTTTTTAAAGCTAACAAGTCACAGTAATTTTTCAAGCCAGAAGCTAAAATGCACTAAATTTGAAGAGCTCTTTCCACTACTTTTGCAATTTGTTTTTTGTTCAATGTTTTACCAACAGATCTTTTTAACTCAATAAAAACTTCTACGAAATAACATGTTATTTCTTAGAAATTAGAAATGAAAAGATGGAAAAATATGACTTTGAGGCTTTTGAAAAGGCAGCCATTAAAGATAAATGATGGACTCCATCATTTATGGATCCATCTCTACTTTTTCCTCAACATAATATTTTTTATTAATTATTTGGGAGTTTCACAAAACATACTCTGGTTGTATTCACTTCTCAGTCTTCCAGGTTCATCCTTTTCTTGGTACTATTCTCTCCTCAAAAAAAGGAGAAAAATCTTGCTATAGTATTTAGAAATTTAGTATGCATGAATGTCTGATATATGCTAGCCTAAATTCTTGACCATAATGGATTTTTATCTAAATGAATTTACTGCAATGTTCTCTCAAAGAACTTAGTTTTTAGTACCACCTCACTGAATTATATAAAACTGACTGTTTAAATGATATAACAACCTATTTTCTCCAACATGATCAAATGTCACTAGAAAAGATAGTTTTAATAGTAAGATTCTCACTGTTAGCAATATAGAGTTAAGTCACTAAACCCAATAAAACAGTTTGATAAGATCAAAAACATTGTCAAATCTCTTTATGGAAATATAAGAGGGTGCTTGGTCTCTAATAAAAATATTGTTTTTTCTATGTCTTAATAATTTTGCTATATGTGGTTTTAAGGAAATTATTAATGCTCTTCAAGTACTAGTTCCTACATTTGTAAACTAACAGTGATAATTAATACAAAACACATGTGTCTGGGAGAACTAAATTACAAAATACTTGGAAAATGCTTATCATTACTCTAGATTATATTATGTACTGAACAAATTATGTTTGTTAACAATACTAACATAAAATTCTGTATTTTTAATATGTACAATTTTAAACTTGATATTACCTGGATGTACTTTATCATAATCTTTCATTATCTAGTTATACTTTCTTTTTTTTTAAGACATGATCTCCTTATGTAGATTCAACTGACATGGAATGTTTACCAAGTTGGCCTCTAATTCATAGAGGTGCTTCTGTCTCTGCCTTCTGAGTACAAGGTTTAAAGGTGTGGCCATCATGTCCAGCCATCACTTGAATTTTCAAAGGACATTGTTTGAAACAGAGTTTTGAATTGAAATATTGGAGTAAGCAGAACACTAAATTTTAAGATGGGTTAGTAAACAACATGTATTCCTATAAGCTGTTGCAATGGGCATTATAACTAATTATTGAATTAATGAATGATATATCAACATTTATTTATATAAGAATGGACAAGTTAACTCCAATATCTTCTGAGAAACAAAATAAAAGGGATCTTTAAAAACAGGAAAGTGAAAAATAAATAAATAAAAACAGGAAAATGTTGAAGTCATTAACTCCAACATAACTTTTATTCCTGTGTTCTCCAGTCTTTGTCATTAATTATCCAAATATTGCATCTTCTGAATTCAGTTTGCCTTCTTAGATTTGATCTACTGCATGAGAAAAAGGAGGGAATATTAGCTTGGGAGATTTCTAGGGCCTCTTTCATTCTGAAATACTTGTGGCAATTGTTCTATTGAGCAATGTGTATTACAGGAATATGCCATAAATTCAAGCAATCTAGGAAGACTGAAAAGATTATAGTTTGAAAAGCATGTAAGTATGTGTGTAATATGCATGTATATTTTACACATATATAGATGGATAATTGTGTTTGAATGATTAGTTTTTATGTCTATGATTGTTTTTATGTCTGAAGAATGAGACAGTTCTTCCTGGTCTGCATCTGTTGATCCTCCTACTTTGGCATCACAAGTCATGGTACTAAAGTCATGTACTACCATGTTTATGTAATAAATTTTGGTGCATTTTTGTACTTTGTTGTTATTTAAAGTACTAAGAAATAGAAAATTCTCCAAGGTTTGTAAACCATCAAGTCATGTGAGCTAATACTCTCAGAGCTTATTTTATTTATACATTTATCTTCAGTACATGTGGCAAATATAAAGTAATCAAAAACTAAGAGATTAATGAACTTGGGGGAATCTAAGTTTATCAACATTTTTTAAATAAGGTGGAAATAAAAAATACACACACTTAGGTACAAATATAAAAAAAGTAGCATTGATGATGGCAATTGACAAACGTGTTAAACATCAAAGGGTCAAATTATTCTTCTCTTTCTGAAGACTGCAACTCTCCTCTCTGTCAGGGGAGGGAGAAACTTCATTCATCACTGTCTGAGTTTCAGGGCCTTCTCCATTGAAGGTGCTCACCAGTTGCTACAAACTAATTGGTTTGGCTGTCTGCACAGGTCGATTTTACCTCCAGTCATGCAGCCTTTGAAATTTCCATGATTCTATTTTTGTCTGTGAGGAATTGTGATTGAGACTGTCAGCCAAGACTAATGAGAATAAGGTGAAGAATTTTATTAACTTTTAAACAAGCTCCCAGCCTTTCTGGAGAACCATTGGTGATGAGTCACCCTGCTATTTCTGTATGACGATCAAGTCTGAGTTCAGAATAGAAACTTGGGTTGTGACAAGACTCATTTATATAACATTTTACATAATGTCAAAGTGATATTTTAATTCATAGTCTATCCCAGAATAAAATATTCCTAAGGGAACGAAAAAGAAGCTTACAGAAAATATTAACCATGGAAAATAAAAAAAATCTTTATAAATTAATAAATTCAATCTATAATGATTATCTGGCAACACAGACAGAACTTAGAAGTTAGAATTCGTAGATTATATTCCTTAGCAACTAACTTCCTTCTTATGTCAAAAGATTTGATCACTTTAGATATGTTCCCTTCACAGAACAATTTTTGGACCAGATGCTATCTACTGTCTCTCAAAGCACTGTGATTATGAGCAAAGACTGAAATGTCAATTCATAGCTACTCCTGTTGACATACAGAAAAAATCTCTTTTGTCCAGAACAATCTTTAGGCTTACATAGTGTAAAAATAAAATCTGCAATCATACATTTAACTTTTAACCCATCAGTGGAAAGTTTTAATGCATATTGAGAGCTATTTTTCTTTCAGAGTCTCTAAAACATTCAATATTACCATAACCTATTCTTCTGATGTACTACTAGTTAAAAGTTATATCTTTTATATATACTGTGCTTGTCTTTTGGTGGTATCCTGTATCAGTCAAACACAGATAATAAATTTAATCTTATAGATCATCTTGAGTTAGCATTATATAAATATAGATTTCCTTTCATACAGATTTGGGGAATGCAGAGGTTATTATTGTATTGCTATCATTTAAAATACTGGAATCTGTAATGATATGTGTGGTGATATTTTGATTGTGTTCTAATACATAAAGCTTGCCTGAAGAGTAGAGGCTGGAGCTAGCCATTATTTAACCACAGAGGTCTAGAGGTCTGTACGGACAGACAAAAAGTGATATGGGGGGGCAGAGAGAAGAATATAAG
>NC_022027.1:26493209-26494477 GCF_000317375.1 Microtus ochrogaster
TTTTCTATAGGAGAGATTTAATTCTGGATATGGCTGATGCATCCAACTCCCAATTCTGGTGGTTGCAGTGTACATATTGGCAAGCTGTCATGTGACAATTGATGTGAGAGATGACGCTGAAGGTGAGATTGTCCAACCCTGAGCCTGACTTCAGTTGAAAGCATGTCTATGTTAAGTGTCCCATGCACTGAGACCATCTCTACAATAGGTAGAGAGAAAAAATAAACTTCTAAGGATATTGTACACATTGGATCCTTGGAAATAGGTAAACTAATTCTAATAAAAGTTACTGTTGTTTCCCAATTTTCTGAGAATCTGCCATACTGATTTCCAAAGTGGTTGTACAAGTCTACATTCCCACCAGCAATGGATGAGTGTTCCCCTTACTCCACATTCACTCCAGTATAAGCTAATATTGGTGGTTTTGATCTTAGCCATTCTTACAGGTGTGAGATGCTATCTCAGAGTTGCATTTAATTTGCATTTCCCTGATGGCTAAGGATGTTGAACATTTGCTCAAGTGTCTTGCAGCCATTTGAGATTCTTCTATTGAGTATTCTCTATTTAGTTCTGTACCCTATTTTTTAATTGGGTCAGTTGAAATTTTTATGTCTAATTTTTTGAATTTTTTATATATTTTGGAGATCCGTCTTTTGTCTGATGTGGGGTTGGTGAAGATCTTTTCCCATTAAGTAGGCTGTCTTTTTGTCTTATTGATTGTGTCCTTTGCTTTGTAGTACCTTATCAATTTCAGGAGGTCTCATTTATTTATTGCTGTTCTCAGTGTCTGTGCTACCTCAGAATCCAGCAATACCACTCTTGGTCATATACTCAAAAGATTCTCAATCATACTACAAAAGCATTTGTTCAGCCATGTTCATAGCAGCATTATTTGTAATAGCCAGAACCTGGAAACAACCTAAATGTCCCTCAACCAAAGAATGAATAAAGAAAATGTGGCACATTTATATATTAGAGTACTACTCAGTGGTAAAAAAACAGTGACATCTTGAATTTTGCATGCAAATGGATTGCATTGAAAGCACTATACTAAGTGAGGTAACCCAGACCCAAAAAGATGAATATTGTATGTAATCACTCATAAGTCGATACTATCGATAAACAAAGAACATTGAGCCTATATTGCTCATGATCCTAGAGAAGCTAAGTAATAAGATGAATCCAAAGCAAAACATAGTTATCCACCCGGATATTGGAAGTAGACAAGATTGCCAGGCAAAAGTTGGGGACTTGGCAGTGGGGTGGGA
>NC_022027.1:26496622-26504152 GCF_000317375.1 Microtus ochrogaster
TGTTCAGCCATGTTCATAGCAGCATTATTTGTAATAGCCAGAACCTGGAAACAACCTAAATGTCCCTCAACCAAAGAATGAATAAAGAAAATGTGACACATTTATATATTAGAGTACTACTCAGTGGTAAAAAACAGTGACATCTTGAATTTTGCATGCAAATGGATTGCATTAAAAACACTATACTGAGTGAGGTAACCCAGACCCAAAAAGATTGTATGTAATCACTCATAAGTGGATACTATCTATAAACAAAGAACATTGAACCTATATTGCTCATGATCCTAGAGAAGCTAAGTAATAAGATGAACCCAAAGCAAAACATATATAGATCCACCTGGAAATTGGAAACAGACAAGATTGCCTGACAAAATTGGAAGCATGGGGGTGGGGGGAAAGAGAGGATGGAAGGGGAAGAGGAGGAGAGAAAGGGATTGTTGAGGAGAAATTGAGGGAATGGGATAGTTGAGATGGAGGAAGAGGAGAGATAAGAGCAAGGAAAGAGATATCTTGATTGATGGAGCCATTATTGGTTTAGCAGAAACCTGGCTCTAAAGAAATTTCCAGGAAATCACAAGGCTGACTCCAGTTAGGACTCTAAGCAATAGAGGAGAGGGGGCCTGATCTTGATTTGCCCTGTAGTCAGACTGATGAATATATTAAATGTCACTTTAGAACCTTCATCTAGATGATGGAAACAGAGGCAGAGACACACAGTGATGAACTTGGCTAAGCTGCCAAAGTCTAGTTGAAGAGTAGGAAGAATGAAAATATGAGCAAAGAGGTCACAACCACAATGGATTCACCCACTGAAACAGTATACATGAGCTAATGGGATCTCAGCAACACCAACCAGACTGGGAAGGAACAAGCATAGGACCAAACTAGTCCCTCTGAATGTGGTTGACAGTTGCATGGCTGGGGCAGACTGAAAGGACACTGGCAATGGCACCAGGATTTATCCCTACTGCATGCACAGGGTTTATGGGAACCTATTCTCTTTGGAGGATACTTTGCTCAGGGAAGATATAGTAGAGAGGGCCTTGGATTTTCCACAAAGCAATGTGCCTTACCCTCTCTGAGTATTGGAGGGGTTGGAGTGGGAGGGTGTGTGGAGGGAATGGGAGGAAGAGAGAGAGTAGAAACTTAGATTGGTATTCTTAAAAAACCTGATAAATAAAATAAAATAATGTATTTTTTTTAAATTTATTGTTTTTTATCCCATAATATAAAAATGCCTTTAGTGGGAAAGGACAGCCAGCAGCTCAGTCATGGAGAGAAGGCTTGATTGCAAATTGTCAAAGACTGACTCTACAAGACATTTCTAGTAGGATTCTGCTCGATTCTTGTGTCTGTAAGTCCCTGTTTTGGTGATGATTTTCTATTCATCTCCTGTGTCTCCATATCCCTCATTCAACATTACTTTTTTAATTTGAGAGAAGATTTGGTTCTTCTCTCATTTTTACCAAATAATGAATTTATGAAATTCTTAACCCATGTATGTATTGATATACATATATAAATAATAAAGAAACAAACAAACATACATATTAATCACACACACACACACACACACACACACACACACACACACACACACATATATATATATATATATATATCCCCACCATTTAATAACTTTCCAATTGGAAATGCATTTAACTATGCATTAGTTTCATCTCATTTTCTTTTTTATTGTTTTTATTGAGCTATACATTTTTTTCTGCTCCCTTCTCCCATTTTATTCTTTTCTGTGACCCCATGCTCCCAATTTATTTAGTAGATTTTGTCTTTTTCTTCTTTCTATGTAGATCCTTGTATGTCTCTTTTAGGGTCCTCTTTGTTGTCCAGGTCCACTGGGGTTGTGGACTGTAGGCTTGTTTTTCTTAGATTTGGGTCTAAAAGTTACTTACGAGTGAGTCCATATTATATTTGTATTTCTGTGTCTGGGATACTTTACTCAATATTTTCTTTTCTAGATCTAGTCATTTGTCTGCAAATTTCAAGATGACATTATTTTTTTCTGCTGTGTAGTACTCCATTATGTAAATGTACCACATTTTGGTTTTAGGTTCTGTATATGATGAGTAACGTTGCTATGAACATAGTTGAGCACACAAACTTGTATGATTGAGCATCAAATAAATGCTCAACATCCTTATCCATCAGAGAAATTCAAATAAAAACAACTCTGAGATTCCATCTTACACTTGTCAGAATGGCAAAGATCAAAAACACTGATGTAGCTTATGCTGGCAACGTTGTGGTGTAAGGGGGAACACTCTGTCTTAGATGATGGGAGTTCAAACTGTACAGCTAGTTTAGAAATCAGTATGATGATTTCTCAGAAAATTAGGAAGCAATCTACCTCAAGACCATGCAATAGCACTTTTGGATATATCCCTGAAGGATGCCCACGCATTATTATTTTATATTACCTGCCATATATGCAATAAAATATTCATTGAAGATCTAAAAAAAAAAATAAATGGCTAGTGTATATCATTCGCCAGACCATAGAGAACATCAGTGCACTGTGCTTTAATGGGAAAAGAATTCACAACTGCCAAACTTGTTTTAGAAATGTGCATTTAGATTATGTACTTGTAGACTGTCATCATATCTCTCTGTTCTTGAAAACATTTCTTTTTTAAACAATTGATTTTCTAAATGATCATAGCATAGATTTTATGTCACTTGTACTTTAAAGCAACTTTTTCATCCATCATTGGCAAGGAGAAGTAAACTATTGAGCAAAAATATTTCCATAAGAGTAATTAAAATTAAATCCAATAGGTAGTCAAAATTTCACAAAGATCTACTTGGCTGGAAATTTTCATTTTAGACAAAAATAGGTTAGTGTATCTAGAGCCCCAACTTCTCCTTCAATAATTTCTACTGAAATAATTCAAGGTTTAGTTTCATACGTGACAAGTAAATATGAAAAAGTGATGGAGTAATGGTATATATGAAAATAGGCAAAATGTGTTTTAAAATACCATCAGCCAGGATCATTTTCATTGGTATCCTTGTATTATATTAAATCATTAGGAGTGAACAACTTGATCTCAATATTCTCTTGTCTTTACTGTAGACTTGCTTCTTCATTTTCAAAAACTATTGATTTGTATTATGCATAATATTTAATTTATAAAATATAGGTGTAATACCAAATTTTCACTGTACTTTCAGATAAAACTTGTAAGTCTTTGTTTTACGAACCATGTATGGCTTTCAAGTAGACAGAACAGACACATTTCTATGAAATCATCAAGGAAATCACTACCAGTCTGCCTTAGGTCTGCTGGACAGAAGCCTAATTTAGAAACACCTGCCAAGCATAAACAGGCTACTTGACTTAATCTTACTGATGGTCCTCCTTTCCAATGTCAGTAATTTCCCTAAAAATTCATCTCAGTTTTTATAAGTCTTTTATCTTAGCTTCTGTGGAGTTCAGTTTACTCTTGTCTCCTACCATTAGCCGTGCCAGAAGAGCAGTGAGTGTTTATTGAAGCTGCAGGTGTCAGCCCACCAGAAGAAAGCTAACTATCTGATGGGCCAATCTCATGTTGGCAAGGTCACAGGACTGTACCCTGGAATGTATTTTGCTTCTTCTGTGCCTTTATATGTTCACTGCAGCTCTCGTTCTTTGGTATCTGCAGGTGTGAGTGTTGTGTGAAGATCTCCACTGCCTGTAATATAGTATGTTTATCTCTTGGAAACATAGTGTTCTACTGAGCAGTTTTTTACCTGTGGATTGTCAAGAAGATGATCCTTCTCTAACATGTAATGTCTAATTTGACAATAATAATGTCAGTCTATACAAAGTTTTGATGACTAAAAATAAATAAAAGACCTATTTTTTCCTTTGCAGTCTTAATACCCTTTCTTTATTCTGTATGTTTAGTGTTTTGATTATTATGTGGCAATGGGACTGTTTTTGATACAGTCTATTTGGTGTTCTGCAAGCTTCTTGTTTCTTCATAGGGATATCTTTCCTTAGGTTGGGAAAGTTTTCTTCTATGATTTTTTTAAATATATTTTCTGCTGCCCATGGACCTTGCTGGGGAAATCCCCTTGAACACTTGGGAACCCCTCAAGAGCCAAGACCTAAAATGACTTCCTTAGTTAAGATATCTTCTTCCCTGCTCCCATATCCACCCTTCCTCCATCTCAATTATCCAATTCCCTCAAGCTCTCCCCAATCCTCCCCTTCTCCCTTCTCTCTCCCCATCTCCCCTTCCTCCCCAATTCACCCCTACCCCCCTGCTCCCAAATTTGCCCGATGATCTTGTCAACTTCCAATATCCAGGAGGATAAATATATTTTTTCTTTGAGTTCACCTTCTTATTTAGCTTCTCTAGGATCATGAACCATAGGCTCAGTATCCTTTGTTTATGGCTAGAATCCACTTATGAGTGAGTACATAGCATATTCCTCCTTTTGGGTCTGGGTTATCTCACTCAGTAAAGTGTTTTCTATTTCCATCCATTTGCATGCAAAATTCAAGATGTCATTGTTTTTTTGCCGCCGAGTAGAACTCTAAAGTAAAAGTTTAAGTTTGTAATTCTCTTAAGACTCTTTATAAGATTACCTTTTAAGGTAAGTAATAAGTAATTGGCACTTCTTTGTAACTGCAAAATGCAGCCAGTAAAAGAAATTACTGACAAGAATGTCTCTCTTGCCTACACATTTAACTTATTACAAATTGCTTGGGTAAGAATGTATATGGGTTCTTAGAATGATGTTTTCCACCTGTATATGTAAAATGTTTAATCATGTAAGGGATGTGAAAAACACACTGTTTTTAACTGTTCGTTTTGTATTCATTGTAATCATTCACTTGAAAAACAGAGTGTTACCACAATATAATTCCTATATTGCCTGAAAAACTTTGTTGGATTATGTAAGCTGTAGAGAATAAGTATACAGAAATAACAGAGAAAGAACAAGAGAGAAGAGAGGATAAAGAAGGAAGTCATAGAGAGAGTGCATGTCTTTTTTTCCTAAAACCTCTAAGATAGAAACGTCTAGTTTTTGCTGACATTGTGGATTTCTCTCAAAGCACTGGGTTAGGGGCTTGCCCCACAGAGCAGTACTCTTTTTTTGGTAAAGCCTCGAGAAGAAACAGCCTTGTATTTTTAACTTGTCCAAAGAAGTATTTCTTGATCACAGGTTACTTAATAAGAATAAAAATATGACAGAGGAAAAAAAAGGATCTTGAGAATATATATTTATTTTAGTTTGATAAAGCATAATTATATGGAAAAAAGCTTTTCAGTACTTGAATATAATTATAACTTAAGGACATTGGCTAATGAGTTTCTTTACCATTAATATGTGTGCTGTGATGACATTTGTAGCACATTCTGGATAAATTCGTTCAGCTCTGAAAATAGGCTCTCTTAAGTATGTAAAGGTTTCGCTAGCAAAGACTGCTGTAATTTCTGTATATTGTACTCTAAATGCAGTGTCCACAAAGTCTCAATATGTTACTTCGATCTATGGGAAAGCTGAAACTGGAATTTTTTAACTAATTAATAAAATCAGGAATCTTATTTTAGAAAAGCAATAGGCAAGTGCAAATCATCTCTTGCTTAGTATACCTTAATGTGGACACTTTTTGCAACTGTAGAAACAGAGTAACACAGTAAAGCTGTATTTGAAGTTATCAAGGTAGAAGCATGTGTTACATGTCCATTTCTAATAGCCTTGCTTCATGCTTTGTCATCTTCATGAATAACTCTTCGTGGTGTTAGATTAAAAAAATCAAAAAAGTTCCTATCCAAGAGATAAGACATCATGACCTACAATTTGGAACTATTCTAGCCATTAAGATCTGCTGTGATGTGTTTCCCAAAACCTGTGTTAAAAGATTGTTCTCCAGCGGATAGCATTACTAGAAACTGAAAATACCTTGGAGAAAAAGGGCCTAGTAAAGGAAATGTAATTGTAATTTAAAGGCTGACATGAAAAGTAACATTAGTTAAGAAAAATGATAAAAGACTCTATGAAATCAAGTAGGGTCAAAAGAAAAATAAAATACTAGTGCTAAAAAGAAGAAAGATCGACGTTCTTTGCATTGCAAACACTCTCCTCTAACTGGGATAGATAGGAATTGTTTACCTGGTAGATAGGGAGACACTGAATAAACATCTGATATGAAGGCATTCTGGACGTCTGAATTTGGTGGGGTCACTTCTGTGAGGGCAGATGAGAGGCCATGTGTAGTATGACCAAAATAGAAGTTACTAAACTCAGAATTTGCTATAGACGTAACATTGTTCTTCAGTGTCCAAAGAACATTATAAATCTAGCTGCACGATACTGAAATGTAGTCGATTTATATCCTGCTAAGATGATCTAAGATGACTTTAGCTACTTATCTACTGCTTTTATCTCTACAACGGGAATAACCCCTTTAAACACATCAGCTGCCATCGAAGTTTTCTTGGTAAGTGATTTTTGTACAGAACGACCTGACCTTTAAACCTGGCCTAATGGCATAATTAAGTTTGGATTTTGAAACAATAATGATGCTCATCACAGTATTTCATAGGCATTTCTGGATTTCCACAGTTTGCAAGAGTCTAAAAATGAAATAACTTCAAAACAAAGTATTAGCTATTTATTACTAGAGCAAGATGAAAATGTGAAAATGTTTAGCATTTTGCCCTCTTTCTCAATTTTCAGAAAATAAATATAAGTAAGCTGTACAGCTTTTTAAACATAAAACTTTACAAATTAATTAAAATGATTACTAAGCATAGTAATAAAATGGACACAAAGTATAGATTTTTATTTAAATATTTTTATATTTTGTGTGCTTGAAGATATTTGTCCCATTCTAGTTTAGACTCCACACATGGTAATAGGATCTATTTTTAACTACATAAAGTACATATTGTTCTAAAACAAAGTTTACTTGATTTTGACAAGCAATTTTCAAACTGCCTAAAGTTTAGGGAAGGTATATTCATATGTTCAAACTATAGCTCATTGGAAATCAGCAGGAAATGACTCTGTATGGGCAGAAAAGCAAGCTAACTGTGTGCAACGTTTGCTTAGAAAGACTCTTAGGTTTGTGGTGAATGCAATAAAGGGTTGTTAATGGTCTTGTGTGTGTTTCCTGAGTGTTTCACTGTTAATCCTCAGGGTTGGTGCCAGGCAAAATATCTGCACTATAAAAGTACTGCTGTATTTATTTCTTTAAATTGTATATTGGTATTAGAGTTTGCTGTGAAATGGATTACTTGGTTTTCTGAAGGAAACACCTAATTACAGAAATTTATTCCTTGGACATTTAATTTATAATTAAAATTTTCTTACTGGTCCATGTAATTTAGCATGCTATATTATTTATTTTAATTTGTCTCTAACTGAGAATGGCTTGTTGGCTGCAAAACACTCAGGAATTCTGTCATCTGATCTAAGAAAAAATGATTAAGAGGGAGAGATGGGGAGACACAAAGAGAAACAGAGAGAGAGAGAGAGAGAGAGAGAGAGAGAGAGAGAGAGAGAGAGAGAGGA
>NC_022027.1:26504252-26514409 GCF_000317375.1 Microtus ochrogaster
AGAGAGAGAGAGAGAGAGAGAGAGAGAGAGAGAGAGAGAGAGAGAGAGAGGAGAGAGGAGAGAGGGAGGAAAGGAGTTTATGTGTGAACGTATTGCATACATTATCGACAGCTGTAGCTTAGACATTTCAAGGGGGTCACATATTTCTTGACCTTCATTTTCAATTTCATAACTACAGATAAGCCATTTTGAAACTGGTCATTCTTCACAGTATAATGTGCAGAGCTTTCTTAAGAGATTTCCCACAAAAAAACGTATGTTGTCTATGTTCACACTGTGCTTTGTCAAAGAGAAAAATTTGATGTTAGACCAACAGTGACCGACTACATTAAGGTACAAGTGCATGACCTAATGGATTCAGTGCAGGTCTGAAAGCACTATTAAGTGGGCAATGCTCCCCTGCAAGTATTTTTTACCAGAATGGAAAAATAGACATCTTTTGAGTCCAATATTCTGCTATTTAATATATTCTCCAGATGAGTAGGTAAGAGTTTTCTGCCTGTCAGGGAAGTGGATGGAAAGATGAATGAAAATTTTCCCAACAGTCAGTGCTAATCCATTATTTTCAGAGCATTGGGCTTAATATTGACACCTAAGAAAAACATGGGGCAGACCTGTGCCGACTCAAGGGAAGAAAAACATGGGGCAGACCTGTGCCGACTCAAGGGAAGAAAGGGAATAGATCCAGAGTCCTTCCCTCCTCTCTGAGATTCGGCTCAGGGGAAGGGAAATAATCCCAGAATAAACTCCCTTATTGTGAGTTTTACACATTCTTTCTTTATTCACAGAAAAGTGGTTAGGATTTCTCCTCCCCCAACTCTTCCCCGAGGTTTCCCCTCTCCCCTTCTATCCAAATCCTTATCCTTTCTGGGTCTCCTTAGAAAACAAACAGACATCTGAAAAAAAAATAACAAAATAAGATATACCAAAAACAAAGAACTTGAATATGCCCAAGCAAACGGAAGAAAAACCCATTTTTAAAATAAAAAAAAAGCACAAAATCTGCACAGATTCACAGACACAAACATTTCCAAGCAAAAACATAAAACCGGAAGATACACTATTTATGCAAAGGACCTGTAAGATAAAAAAGTTCTGACAAAATGCTATGAAGAAAGGATTACTCCAAGTATGGTGTTGATTTCATTTTGTGTTAGCCATTTCTTGCTGCGCATGGGGTCTGCTCTTAAGGGTGGTTTGTAGATCCTCTGACACTCCATGGGAAAACTAGGTTTTCTTTTGCAAGCATTGCTCAGTTGGAGATAGTTTATGGGTTAGGGATGGGGTTTGTTTCAACTTCCTCTCTAAGCCTCTAAGCCTGTGCCTACATCAGGCTTAACCTATGTATGCTTCCATACTCTTTCAGTTCATATGTGCGTCACTTTTAGAGTCTAAAAGTGTTAGACTCTAGCGTCCAAACACCGAGAAGGAGTCGCCCCCAAAGACCATCTCATACACCACAGCCGATGCAAAAGCATGAGGATTTTATTAATTCTGTCCTGACAGGGTCCCCCAGCATTTGGGAAGCCGAGGGACCCCGAATAGCGGGTACAGTCTACTTTTAAAGGGGCCACAGAAGCAAGGGAGGTTGTTCTTTGACTATTCTGATTGGCTTATTTGAAAGGACTATTACCAATAATTGACTGGAGAGCTGTTGCCAGATCACATGAGGTAAGAGGTCATTTTGACCCCATTTCCCAGGGGACCGAACCAAAGCATACTTATATGGGTAATTGTTTAGGAATTGAGTACGTGCGAGTGTAGCTGTTAGGTCCTTGGTTCCCAGGGGAGGAGGGGAAGCACTATGGCACATAGGCTGAGAGGATTCAGAATTGTCAAAAATGGCTTCAGGATTGTTTTAAAGTCTTACAAAAGGCCTTATTTCTTTATAGCTCTCCATAGAGACTGGCTGCTACAATTGTATTTCATCCTCATCAGTAGAATTCCCTAAGAGCTAAATGGAGGGCTTTCACAGACACTTCTATAGTAGTAAGAGCGGCGGGGCTGAGTCCCCAGCACCTCTGTCGCCTGCTAGCTCATGCCCCGAAATAATTACATGGACACTGTATTCTTTTAAACACTGCATGGCCCATTACATCTAGCCTCTTCTCGGCTAACTCTCATACCTGGACTAGCCCATTTCTAATAAGGTGTGTAGCACCCCAAGGTGTGCTTACCAGGAAGATTCTAGCCTACGTCCATCCTGGGTTGGAGCTTCATCGAGAGTGCCTCAGAGAGCAGAGCTATCGAGTCTGCCCAGGAGAGGAGAGCATGGCGTCTCTGAGCTCACTTCCTCTTCCTCCCAGCATTCTGTTCTGTTTATTCTACCCACCTATGTTCTAACCTATCAGGGCAAGCAGTTTCTTTATTTAATTAACCAATGACCTTCCTCCATCACACTTCGAATTTAAGACAGAGTGTTCCAAAGTCGCTCACTGTCTGTACGTTTTCCAGTTGAAGGGCTGTATTTGTTCCCATCTCCTGCAAGAGGAAACCTCTTTAATGAGGCTGAGCAAGACACTGATCTATAAGTATAGCAGAAAATCATTAGGAGTCATTTTATCATTACTGTTCCTTTCGCAGAACAGTAGTATTGGATTTTCTCCTAGATCCCTGGACTATCTAGTCTTAGGTTATTGGCTACCGAGGCAATGTTTGGTGTGGGTTCCATTTCATGGAGTAAACCTTAATGCTAATTACATAATGGTTGTTAGCCCAGAAACTTGGTGCCACAATTGCATGAGTGTATCTTGCAAAGAGGTTACCAGTGTGTATTGAAATGCTTCTAGCTTAGTTGATGTTTACCTTTCTCCTCGCGTAGAATGCCACATATCTTCCGGTACCATGAATGTTAGTCTGTAGGGGCAAAAGCTCTAGGTAGGCATCAGTTCCACTTCTCCATGTCCAGTGAGTTATGTAGGTTTTCTATTCAGTAATAGGTCCTAAATATCAGTTGTGGAAAGCAACCAGTAGACTTTGCAATAGCCAGGGTTGCTTGGGGATATCCATGACCAACAACTGCTTTATACATAACCCATTCCTGGAACTGGGGGATTCATTTGTTGGCAAGATGTATCTAGTTCGGGTTTTGTTTTACTCATTATTTGATGATTCTACTTAGATTTCTTATATATAAATATATAAGAAGGTTCTACTATGTTAGATTTTCATATGAACCTTCTCTCAATACCCTTATTTTTGACTGTGTGTTCTATATTTTCTCCCTTATTCCTCTCTTTCTCCCTCCTTCCTATTTGATCCTCCTGTTCCAGCCTCTGTCTCAAACACATCCACCCACAAGTATCTATTCTCTTTTCCCTTCCTAGAAAGAACATTCCTTTCCCCATAGACCCCCATTCTACATGTCATTTCTGTTGTTGGGGTAATTTGAAACACAGGCCATTAACTCCTCCTCATTGTGCTGTTAGGATTTAATCTCACATCCTCCAAATAGATAGTTGGTAACAGAGAAAACAATTATTTCCTTGTCTACTGATATTAGGTTGTACATTATGTTTTAGTTTGTACACTTCAAAATGTATTTAAAGCTAATAAAATTTGGTAGTTGCTAGACTCGGTTCATCCATCAAAATGAATCTGTAAAATAGTTTACAAAAAGCTATTATAAATTTCTCTATTGCCTCTTTACACTGACATAGGTATTGAAACAATAACACATGAAAACTGGAATTGCTGTAGTTAAAAATATTGACAATAGAAATGTGGAAATTTGGACAGAATTTAGAATCTACAAAATTGCTATTATAAAAAGTCTTTTACTGCTTAGGTGACCAAGACAGAGATGTAATAGCCAGAGACCTAGGGTAAACCAAATACTACTGGTCCAAAAACTAGTAGAAATAAAATACCTTCTAATCATATTTCTCCATCCTCACAGATCAGTGCCTTGCTACATCAGAATCAGAGAAAATTTCCTCTTGCAGAAGTTGGGAACGAATAGAGCGACCCACAGGCGGTCGCTTTGCAAAGAATGATACCTTGAACAAAACTCTAAATAGGATGTCTCCATCAAATCCTCCTCTCAGAGTTTAGGGTCTTGGTCTCACCCATTATTTGATGATTCTATTTAGAATTATTACATATATGTATACATTTTCAGAAGATTCTGCTGTATCGGGCTTCCATCTTATTCCCCCTTATATAAACAGTATATATTTTTTGAGAAAATAATATTTTGCTTGTGTTTTGAGATAGTTTATATCTGTGTAGTCCTAGTGTCTGGGAACTCTTTCTGTAGACCAGGCTGGTCTCTAACTCAGATATCTTCTTGTCCCTGAGTCACAAGTGCTGGGGTTAAAGGTGTGTGAAACCAACACTAAGAAATCATCTAATTGAATAGAAAGGGCAAAAACAAATGGCAAACATTTAATCATTATGAAAATGGTTTATCAGTTATTTTTAAAATCATATATAGATTTCATATATTTAACATATAAGCCTAAAATTCTACTACTATATTTCAATCAAAAGAATACAAATATATGCTACACCAAAACCTCCAAATTAATTTTCCTAACAATATAATTCACAAACATGAAGAACATTAGAGGAATTTATCAAAAAGAGATTACTCCTATAAACTACAAATGAATAAAATTGTATCTATGAAGAGAAAGAGATTATAAATATGTTGTTTAAGACTTGTGAATTTCAAATCCTTACATAGAGAACAGGGAACTAGACATAAAGATTTAAAATTTAAGTGGATTTTTTTCAAGAAAACTCATAAAAACAGGTAAAGAACTGCATTTGCCTGGGTCTGAAAGCAAGAGTTTGGATGAAGAATAGACATATAAGAAAATGTTGGGGAGATCATAACCACTTAGAATTTCATCATGGTTTGTGGCTAATAGCATCATAATATTGAAATATATTAGGCAATACACTTTCTGTCTATAAATAATAATTCTAAATAGTTTAGATGAGATAAAATCTATAGAACTTTAGAAGCAGATATAGTTCAGTTGTTATAATGCTTGCTTAGCATAAGTGAAGTCCTGAATTCACTCTCCAGAACAGAAAAAAAAATGGGCCTGGAGAAGTTTTAGTCTCAGCACATGTGTGTGTGTGTGTGTGTGTGTGTGTGTGTGTGTGTGTGTGTGTGTGGTGGGGGTTCTGGCAAGTGGATAAGAAATTCATGTTATTCCTTTTCTATGATCGAGAGTTCTCCATTAAACTGGGTTACATGAGACCTTTAATTAAATAATCAATACATATTCATTATGGTCCTCTATCTAATAAACAAATATATTTAACTCTTCAGAAACTGCTGTTTCTTTCTGTGTGCCAGATTTATAGAAATATGTGAGATATTTGACTACTTAGTTTCTGGTTCTACTTATAGTAACAGTTAAGAAACAGGGCTTCTACAATAGTATCAGACAAATAAAACAAATTTAATGGCATTTCTATGTGACATACTAGTCAACGATCTGAAAGTGTAACTTAATGTTATTACTTATAATATTAATTATTCTAAGACTAATGAAGTGACTCAAAGTTTGAAGGATGTGTTTCAAAATAAATATTTCTCCTATGAATTGGGTTAAGTAAATACTATGATGTAACTGAATGCAGTGGAAAAAAATTTGACCCTCTGCTCTACAACTCCCCAAGAAGGAGACAAATTGAGAAAGGATGCCCATCCTTGCCATTGAGTCAAACTCAGCAGAAGCTGGCAAGAGTTTGACAACTTTGAAACTGTGGACTGGCGTTACCTGTGGAATGCATTAACTCTATTTCTCTGCCTCTTAAGTCAAAACAAGCCTCTAGTTCCTGACAACAGATTAAACCACACTATCCACTTTCCTTGTCCTTTTTCTTAAGGTATAACATTGGACTAACTGTGAGAAAGTAACTTCTATTATATGTACCAGTTATTAATTCACTGTCACTTAAAACAATAATTTCTCTCTCTCTCTCTCTCTCTCTCTCTCTCTCTCTCTCTCTCTCTCTCTGTGTGTACGTTTAATTAAAAAATAAGACATTATTGTGTATGCTTGAGAATTCCCTTAAGCATTTGAAGCTACTATGTCTTTTTATTAATAGATAATTTTATTAAATAGTAATTTATTGATAGACCGTCACTATTTAAATTTCTAGTCATACAAAGTTTCTGTGAACTTAAAATGTCTTAATCATAAACCCAAAAGATGAAAAATGAGACCCCAAACAGATGTATGTATCAGCATTTATATAGCAGCAGTTTTACAAATGTTTAAATGTTTGACACAATCTACATAAGGGAGTATTTAAGTTATAACTTCAAGAGAAGATATACAAAACCATGGGACTATGTAGAAGGAAGCAAGGAGTCAATATTTAGTGTGGCAATGTATGTAAGAAAAGGTAGAAATATTACCCTTATATAAATCCATCTACAAATATATGAACATATTTAATTGATTTGTATTTTTAACAATTCCATGTTTAAATTGAATAGCATTAATAATATTATAATGTTGCACAAGCTTTTCCACTATTTCTGGAAATTTTAATTAACCTAAACACAAATTAACTCTATCCTGAACAACAATTCTCCATTTCCTTGTGTTCTTCCCTTAGTATCTTCTATTCTGCTCTGTCCATAAATTGTCTACTTGATAGTCAGGATGTGGAAACATACTTCAGTTTTCATCTGAGCTATCCTACTTCATTTAGTCACTCAATATGGATCTTGTGGTGTTTTATGTTTCTGAGATGTTAATTTGCATCATCTTAAATTGATATGAGCATGTCTTATAATGCAACCCCACAAAAAAGATGAAATTGCTATTCACTCAGGTGTGATACCTTGCAGCATGCTGAAGGGGCAGGTTGCCAACTTCATGTCACAAGGCCTGAAATTACACTGGAAATCACAGCATTCCTTTTCTTAACAGAAACAGCAGGAAGCCATGTTCAGTCCAGACAGTGATAGAGACCCCCTACTGATGATGATTTAGATCGATTTTCAGAAAGTTTGCTCCTTTTAAGAAATGACTGCCTATTGCTTTTTCTGTCTAGTATCTTTTCTTTCTGCTTCTTTTTTAAAAATACAGTCTCTCCTTTTGTCTTTAACTATGGAATTCCCTCATCTCGGTTATGTTAAAGTATTAAATATGAACATCCTGATAAAGTTTTAGGCATTCTGAAACGTCATGCCAGTCTCCTGGTATGAGCAACATAAAGAAGAATTAACACCCATCCTGCATCTTTTAAGAATTTGGCACATACACATGAAGCTCTCTTCATGTTCTACGATGAAATGCATGCTGTGTTCTTTGCTATCTAAAATTTTCCATTCACCAGAAAGAATTATGTGAAGTTCAGCTTATTGGCTGTCTTCTTTAAGGTGAATTATATCATAGTCAGTATGCATTTTGAATTAATTAGCTGTACCCTCTGTAATGAACAAAAAGTGACTGAAGAATCATCCTTTGTATAAAAGTTTGACAGCATTAGAATAAGAACTGAAATAGAGACTACCGAATGACTCTGAAAATAATAAGAACTTCAATGGTAGAGCAAGATAATTGCCATGGGAGGGAACTTCAGGACCATAGCTTGAAACTTTGGAGCCAAAGTGTTGCAATTTCAAGCTCCTAAAGATATGGAACTTCTGAAAATTTTGATTCAACCACTCAACATTTGGTTGCATTAAAAGTCTTTTTCATACTCTCATATCTTCAGCCAAATTGATCCACATTTCCTTTAAAATAATTGAAGGAAAATTGTTATTTTAAGGTAAAATATGCAAGAGAAGCCAAATCAATACAAAATTATTTGTGTGCTATTAGCTTTTCCCAGAGTTGGATTCAGAGATGTGTGATTGATTTCACTGTTATTCTGCTACTAATATTTCTGAGAGTTGATAATAAAGAACTGTAAACTCTTATTCCTGTTTATAATTAGTACATTATGTAAATTGTATAAATAGCACTTCGCTATTCTATTTTATTCTGATGACATGAGAATAGTAGGATGAGACATTCCCTTTTCAGAAATAATATATTGAAATAATAGAGAAGGGACCCTACATATTTGACTTCTATTTGACAAATTATTTTGTTAAGAAGGCAAAAATAACCTTACCCTCGTCTGAATACCCCTATGATATTTCTCAACAAAACAGTGGAAATACAGTTATAGTCATTAACTATGCATGAGTAAAGCTCAGTAGAGGATATTGAATTTCACATTTTTTTCATATAATGAAAAAATGTGATTTCTTCAAAGTTGGAGCTTGCCATTATAGAAATGTACTTTCCAACTCTTGATAAACCTATAATTAATGAACATAAAGCCAACTTATGAAGCTTAAATTATTTGTCCATGATCATTTATCAAAAATATTCCAGCCGGGCAGTGGTGGCATACGCCTTTAATCCCAGCACTCGGGAGGCAGAGGCAGGCAGATCCCTGTGAGTTCGAGACCGGCCTGGTCTACAGAGCTAGTTCCAGGACAGGCTCCAAAGCCACAGAGAAACCCTGTCTCGAAAAACCAAAAAAAAAAAAATATTCCAATGTTTTTATATTTTCAATTTAATTCTAGGAAAGTTTGATGGAATATTATGTAAAACACATTAGACTCAATCTCTTTAAATCTTTGTATATTCTACATTGTTTAATTTTGCAACACAATATTTACAACTTATTTATAGTGATATTTTATTTATGTTTTAATAAATAAACTCGTCTAACGATCAGAAGGGCAAAATTAAACCACTAAGAGGTCAAGTAGTGGTGGTCAACACCTTTACACCCAGGATTTGGGAGACAGAGGCAGATGTATCTCTGTGAGTTCAAAACCTACCAGAGCTTACACAAGATCAAATGCAGAAACAAATCCAAGTGATGGTGGCCTATACCTTTAATCCCAATACTAAGGAGTCATTCACCTTTAATTCCAGCACTAGAGAGAATATAAAATGAGAGAAGAAAGAGGCTTAATCTGCTTAGTCTGCTTAGTCTGCAGTTGCCTAGCTTTGGTAGAAGAAAGACTTTTCTAGTGGCTTGACTGCTTTGATTTTCTGGTTTTTTTAGGGGTGTTGAACCCCAATATCTGTCTCTGGGTTTTTATTATTTGTGCTACATTTGGTGCTCAACATGGGGCTTGAAACCATGGTGCTGTGGTTAACAATCTCATGCACTACCAAACAGATAACTAGAAAAAAAAAAAACCATAAAATTAAATGAGTATTTCATTTTTGCTAAATGTCTGTGTGAGTGTGCATATGTTTGTAGGGAATGTGTGGATACATGCTTGTCATAGTAAAAGACTAACTTTATATGTTGTTACTAAGACACCTTCCAATTTGTTTTTGTTTTTAAAAGATCTCTCATTGGCTTAAGATTCGCCAAGAAAGGCTAGTCCAGCTGGGATTCATCCCCATGGGTCACGGTATCTTTTGACAGCTGTGACTGCAAACGTAACTTATCTGGATTTTTCTCATGGGTTCCGGCTTTCAAAACCAACTATTAATTCTTGTTCTATAGGTAATCAACTTGCTACTGTGTGATCACCAATGAAGTGACTTTTTTTTTTATTTTTTCTTAGTTGTGATTAAAATGTACTTGAATTGCAAATTGCATTTCTTAGCCAATGTTTGTTTGGCATAGAGCTCACCAAGTAGGCTTGGCTGGCTTCCCTGGAATTGCCTGCCTTTGGCTGTAAGTACTGGGAATTCAACCATATGCCACCACACTAAACGGTCTTTATATGAGTTGTGGGGTTTGAACTCAAGAACTCATGCTTGTGTGATAATGTTTTTATTTACTCAGCTTTCTGTCCAGTTCCTGTCTTTATTATTTTTTTTTTTTTGGTTTTTCGAGACAGCTGTCTTTACTTTTTAAAATAAGAAAATTTATTTTTCTAGCTTTCAAGTACCTGTGTTTATAATTTCAATATATAGGTATGGGCAACTTTCACTGAAACCAGAGAATCCATAAGTAATTTGTGAAACTATTAAAATTATATGTGAAATATCTGGCTGCAGTATATTGTGGCATGTTTAGGTGTATTGAAACAAATGGTACAAAGAAGAAAAACAATGAGGGCTAATGAGAAGCCAAGGACAATGACACGGGGTTTTGATCCTACTTAATGTGCTGGCTTTGTGGGAGCCTAGCCAGTTTGGATGTTCACCTTCCTAGAT
>NC_022027.1:26514605-26521109 GCF_000317375.1 Microtus ochrogaster
AAACATTAGAGTATGTAGAATTCAATATTTAATGCTGATAAAGTTTCCAAGAAATCCCATATCTAACTTATTTTAGTAAAATTGAAAATATGTTAATTATTTGCAGATACTGTGTGTGGACATAAGAGACATATTCTGAAAAGACAGAATTAATTTTGGTAACAGTGAATTATTTTCAGTTAATTTAGTTTTTGTTCATGAGGGAATAAAAGTTTTAAACTACAATGTTATTAATGTCATTACAGTAAGAACAAAAATAGGCTGGAATAAATCTAAGAACAGTGTAAAAGACATACAAAATAAAACCACCATCAATCTTTGTAGAAACATTTTTAAGACAAGTAGAATTAAAAAGTTAGTTGATAGCACGTTTATATGAAAAAGCTGTCAATTTTCTCTTGCATAAAATATCAATATAATGTCCAAAGCCAACACTTAGGGATCTGAACCAAAGATCTGAACAAAACACCAAAAATGTGTTTAAGAGACAGTTGCTATGGGAAGGGAGAACATCAGTAACCCTGCAGAATTATCAAAAGAACATTAAAAGCTATGTTTCATGTGTGCAGACATAAATAACCTGAGGGACAAGAAAGGGACAAAGAACCATTGTCCAATGTGTGCAGACATAAGCAAGTTGAGGGACAAGAAAAAGGCCTTAAGCCAATATCCCGTGTGTGCAGACATATACAATATGAGGGGCAAAAAAGTGGCTCAGAAGCAATATCCCGTGTGTGCAGATATAAGCAACCCGAGGGACAAGAAAGAGACCTAAACCAATATCCCATGTGTGTAGCCATAAACAACCTGAAGGACAAGAAAGAGATGCAGAACCAACAAAAAGTAAACAGGAAGTGAGGTTCGTTGCAAAAAAATATTGACTAGTCAAAAAATACTGGCAGTTTACTTGTTTGAAAATAAGAATATTCAGCTTTTTGTCCACATTAAGTGTGAGTGTAAGTTTATTAGAGCAAAACCTATACAAGGGGTTGGAAACATCATATTATCTTGATTGTAGTGAGGAATATATATATTCATATGTATGTATATACACACACATATATATATCAAATTTTCTGTAAATTGTTGAAAATATTAGCCATTAAACTGGAAAAGATATTCTCAAAAATAATGTGTATAAAATAACGTGCAGAATATATAAAAAGCTTATGAAATAAATAAGATCAGAGAAATAATTCAACAGAAAAATTTACACTCTAAATGTGAACTGCACAGGCAATAGTACACAAATGGTAAACTACAAATAATTTTACTCTAACACATAAACACAGAAAAGCTCAAACAACACATAACAAAATGCTAAAAACATCAATTTCACATGTTTAGAAAGACAAAATTTAAGAAGTCCACAAGAATGTCAGGGATTGTGACCAAGGTGAAGTAAGATAATTCCTAATGCAAGCTTGGTGCCTAAATAACTTCAGAAAAAGATATTAAGGTAGATATTGACAGAGAGCAAATTTCAAGATAAGTAATGCATTATGCCGCTTAAGGTAAAATTAAATTGTCAAAAACTAACATCTTACCAATGGTGATGGATCTCACAAATATTGTTCAGTAAACAAACCTTCTTGAAGGAACATTCTTATGGAATTAGATATAATTTTAATATAAATGTGGCTATCTCAATTCATTTCCCCAGTTTCTTAAAGACAAATATTCACAGTTCATAGAAATAATAAACTGAAGACTATTATAAATATCTATTTTCTCAATATGTTTGCTAGAGAGAGAGAAAATCTATAGTTGAGTAGGTAAAGAGGTGTGAAGTATTTGGGAAAGGTTGAGGAGGGAAAGTCTGTGGCCAAAAAATATTGTATATAAAAACTGTTAAAGAATAAAATTACTAATTTTTATATGTATGTATGTTTTGCCTTCATGTATGTCCGTGTACCATGTGTGTGTGGTACCAGGGAAAGCCTTAAATAGGTTTGATCCCCTAGACTGTAGTTGCAGACAGTTGAGAGTTGCCATACGGATGCTGAGACATGGACCAGGACAGTCTGGAAGAGCAGATAAAGCTCATATCTATCCTCACACCTCAAGTTTTTACTTTTAGTGGATACAGACTATAATATTATTTTTATTTATTAAGAAAATAAATTATAGAAGGTATATGACTTCTACTTTAGAATAAAATAGTTTCCTGGGAAATTGAAACAGAGACGTTCTAAGTTTCCATCAAACCTGACAACCTGATTATAATCCATTGAACCCACATGGTAGAAAAAGGTAACTGTTTCCCAAAAGAATGTCTCTGGCCTATGCACACAAACATGCACAGCTCTCTAGCTAACAATTTATGAACTGTTGTGCCTAACTTGTTACATAGGTACCAGAATTCTAACCCAATCTCTCAGGTTTCTTTAGCAGGTATTTTGGGTACAGAGACATCTTTCTAACTTTTTAGTTTTCTTTTTATCATGTATGTAGAAGGTAAGTCCCTATACCTGAAGATATCCTGTACTTCAGAAACAGAGTTCAGAGACCTCTGAGCTGGAACTGACCTTAATTCCCCCTCCCTGCGTACTATCTTTTATATTTTAAAGCACCACAGAAGCTTCTGAAGGGAGGGGACAATTTATAGCCCTATTGAGTTATAATATCTACAAACTATATTATGACCAGCATGTTGCAATAAATTTAATGGTACATTAGTGTCATGTTTACCTTTGTTTTAACTAACAGCTCTCTTCTTGGATTCAAGACCTACTCAACAAGAAGGAATCCACTCCTGGAACAGGAAGCCTAACTAATTGCTTAATTATGTGGAATTATGCTTATTAAAGGGGAATGTGCAACCTCTAATTTATGAATTGGGGTCCAATTTGAGTTAGCCAATCACTCCTGAGCATGAGATCTGTGATCCCAGAATGTGGTTAATATACTCAATGTCACTTCTTTGAAAAAGTTCCACTTATTCCTTTCCCAGAAGCTATCACTGGGAATTGTAAACTGTAAATTGCCTCCTAGCTATGGCTGATACTTTGTGCCCACTTCTCCTTCATGTTGTAATTTTTGTCTGATTTAAACTTTTCAATTCTGTTACAGTCTCTGTGAATTCAAGGGTGCATCAGCTATGTTTAAGAAAAGTACCATTTTCTTAAAACCATCTTTTCATCCCTCTTCTACATATATCCCTGAGCCTAGAGAGGAAGAGTTTGAGAAAGACATTCCTTTCAGGAGTTACCATCCCAACATCTCTCACTGTCTTAACATTATCCAATGGTGGGTCTGTCTGTTAATTACTGTTAAAACTTCTCTGATGATGATTGAGCAATGCACTGCTCCATGCGTATGATAATAAACCATTAGAAGTAATTATATATTTCTGTTGATTTAGTATAAAAATAGTAGTAGGCTTTCTCCTGGGCCCATGCCTTACCTAGTCTCAGGTTTGTGGTGTCATTAGCAGTGCAAGTCATGGTATCCATATCATGGAAAGGGTATAAAATCAAATCAAAGAGATCAAAGAGTGAGTGGTTATTCCCATAACATTTGTTCCACTGTTTCATATGTAGGCATATCTTATAGACAAAGTATTACTTGCAATGATCTTATATCGGTGTTTGATGATTATTTTTCTCCTCCAATAGCATGGAGGCATATTCTAACACTATGACCAAACTAACTGATAGGAATCAAGTTTCTAATTTTCTAATTGAATGATGGCTAGGTAAGGTAGTCAATAGTAATTGCAGTAATCTACAGTGCTTGAGTGGTTTGGGGGCGAAAATGAAACCTATTTCTGGTACTGGGTTTTTATTAGATAATGTATAATACCTAATTGGGGAAATTTCCTCTCCTTATTGTGACTCCATTCAAATGCCTTTAAATATATGCATGAATCTTAGGAAGCTTCAATAGTAATATAGTTTCAGATATCTTTATAAAAAGCATTTTGTATTATTTATTTCTCCTCATTTTCCCTCTGCTTCTCCCTCTCACTACTACAAATACTTCTGTTTTAATTTCCTCTGTATTCTTTTATAACAATATATTATACACTCCTTACCTTAAAAATTCCCTTTGTCCCTCCTTGTGACTTGCTAGCTATCTAACCACTCATATTTAAATTACATGAAATCTAATATGAATGTACAAGAAAATATGTGGTAATTTTCTTTCTGGGTCTAAGCTACATAACTCAGTGTGATTGTTTCTAACTCTAACAATTTATCTGGAAGTTTCATAATTTCATATTTAACAGCTGAATAATATTCCATTGTTGAAGTAAATCACATATTAATGATTCATTTATCAGGTAGTGAGCATCTTGGCTGATTAAATTTCTGATTAGTAATAAATTAGCAATGAACATGGATGAACAAGTATCTCCATTGTAGAGATTTGCACACATGCACAAAAGCGGCATAAGTTGATCTTGTGGTAGATCAATACTCAGATTTTTGAGGAATCCCAATGCTTTTTTCCACATTTACTCTACTACTATGAACTTCCATTTTTATATTATTTCTTAGTCATTTGTTTCTCTGCTGATAATTCTCTGTCCAGCTCCATATTGAAATCTAGCATTTTAAAAGCTGAATGTGTGTGTGTGTATTCTATGCTCATATAAAAGATTTAATTCAATTAGAAACACCCAAGAAAGGGAATTATGTTCCTGCTAGTGAGATACAGGTTCTTAAATAGAAAAACCAGTACCTTTTATGGGACACCATCTCTCAAGTTGTTGGTCATGGATTTTATGGAGACCCCTAAAATAACACAGTGTATTAACATTGATCTGGGTTGCCAAACCAAACTTGCTGACAGAAACTTATTGCTGAAAATATCTCACACTTTGTTACAGGGCACAAAGAAATAATGCTGATTCTAAAACTTTTTCTTCCTAAAGGCTAGCATTCATCATATCAAAAGATATATAGGCTGCTGAGGAAAAGCATCGTCAACAGTCCATTCTAGTTGTGAATGCTGTAAACCGCAATAGTGGTCATCATGATGAGGTTTGCCCGTGGGAGTAAGATTATAATAAATAATATGGAAATAACTCATTGCTCTCCAGTTCTACAGAAGGGAAAACAAGTCTGGTAGTATAAATGATATAGAGTCCATGCTGGGGAGATCATAGGCAACAGAAATGAACATACCACCACCATCCTTATAAATGGACATAATATTAATCTCTATTTTAAATATTTATCTCTATAGTGTAGATTACACATCTCTCAGAGTTTACCATGAAGGTACTTTTCTCAATGGACCGTGGTTAATGCACAAACTCACAACAAGTGAAGATGAAGAGAACTAACGTCAGTGCTCAGCCACAAACATGATATCTATATTAACAAGCATGCCCTCACCACTTAGGTACCATTGCAGAAAAGGGGACGGAAAGATTGCAGGAGCCAGAGGTCTGGGAGGTTCAGAGTTCAACTGTATTTTTAGAACATGACAGCTTATATAGACTGACAGTACCTAGGGATGCTTGAAATAGATGTGCAAATAAAGTCAGTCAACATTGTATCGTGTAAGAAGAGGCACTGAAAGGCCACATCCCTAACAGAGGGATCATTGACAATTGAAGGCTTAGAGGAAATGAGTCAAGTTTCCTGTAAGGGTGTGAGCTCTGCTATGTTGATCACACGTATGCTGATGACACTAAATTTACGGTGATATGGGCAGCACAGATTAGATTCAGTGGAATACCAGAAGCATTTTCAAGATTGTTTCAGAAAAGTATATGAAGTTGGAAAGGAGGTGGGGATGTAAAAAATGGGTAAGGGAGTTACTGGGAGGGATGACAGTGAATATGATAAATATACATTTTATAAAGTTAGTAAAAAATATTGTGTTATAAAAATCAGTTAACCCAGATTTATGCTTTCTTTCTAAGGTTTGTTCTTTTCATTACTGCCTTATTCAGCAGCAATATCCACTGCTTTGCAAGCATCTGTAATGTTGAAGTGTGTCTCTAAGGTCTGCCTCTCATATCATCTTTATTTTCTCTACAAGTGCATTTCCCCACTTTATTCTTTTTTGTTTGGAGGGTATTTTTCAAGCATGTCTATGAATTTCTAATTAGATTTTCTATGGTGTCACTTCCATTCTTATTATGCCCGCTGTGGTTTTTCCTTTGACAATCATGATTTTCATTTTAATGAAATCTTCCTTACAACCTATTCACTCGACCAAACAATCCTTTTGTTAATTAATGGAAGTGAATAGTGTCTCCTTACATGAAACAAAGATAATAAAATTGGTATTTTTGAATGTCTCTATACTGTAGGACTTTTGAATTATGATTTCAATGTATTTAGATATATTTTAGATAAGAGTAGGAATTTGAAATGATGCGGTTTAAACTTATACCCCGCTCTATAGACCTGAAGTTGAGCTTGTTTTGCTCTTTCTATTTTTTTTTTTTTTTTTTTTTTTTTGTGAGACTGGGTTTCTCTTTGTAGTACCCTGTCTTCGGGCTTTCAGTCTTGACCCTGCCGGTCTGCTTTACCTCTGAGCAGA
>NC_022027.1:26521209-26531417 GCF_000317375.1 Microtus ochrogaster
GCCTGCCTCTACCTCCCGAGTGCTGGAATTAAAGGCATGCGCCACCACCGCCCGGCTGCTCTTTCTATTTTTAATTATTATTTAGTATTGGTGGCTTGTCGTTGGTAGTTTAATCCTTAAAAGTTCATTTCTAAAATATAAGAAGACTTTTTAATAATATTTTAAAATAAATCACTCCATGGAAAACCAAAACTTGCTGTTATATATAGCTTTATCTATCTATCTATCTATCTATCTATCTATCTATCTATCTATCTATCTATCTATCTATCATCTATCTATGTCATTAATTTATCTATCTACCATCTATCTGTAATTCAAAGCAACCAAAAAAAGGTAGGTAAGACATAAATCCAAAGGCATACCTGTAATTGATGGTTAATCCTCTACTAGCCAAACCTTTTTGTGAAGGATTCACATAAATTCTTTAACAATCTATCAGCCTGTCTGATGGTTGCTATCATTGAGGAGCTGCATTATTTTTAATAATTCTTTTTATTAGTATGTTGACTTTCATATCTAAAAGGACATTAGAGTTAATTTTTTCTTATGACTGGTAAGGACATGGTGATGGATTTTGTGCACTTTTGTTAGGGACTAAGTATATTTCAACAACAATCATATATTAAATTCCTATTCTGCAATGTGATAATATTTGGAGGTGAGTCTTGGAGAGCTAGTTATTTCATGAAGGTGGAGCCTGCTTGGACAGAATTAGCACCTCTTTAAGATTTGTGGCTAGAACTTTCTCTCTGTTTCATGAGGTCCCAGAATAGGGAGAAACCACCAGCAGAACTCCAATTAGTAAATATAGTGTTCTTGGACAACCCATGTCTAAAAGTGAGAAAAAAAAAACTTACCATGACATTTTGTTTTACTAGTATGTTCCAGTAATCGTTTGGTTGCCATAGCAAATATATAAGATAATACATTAATAAAGAGGAAATTTTATTTTAACTTACAGTTTGGGAGTTTTCAGTCTGGTGTCAGTTTCATTGCTTTTTCACCGGAAGCAGGAAGTCCATCAAAGGAGAAAATCAAGCTCTCCATTTAATGTTTGAGATGCAAGTGAGACAATAAGTACTGAACAGTCCAGTGATGGAGCAACTTCCCACGACCCATAAACTACTGCTAGGTCACAGCCCTCTTTCCCACAACTTCCCAATTTCTATTTCTAAGCAGGGGGTGAAGACTCTCAAGGTCATTCTTCATTTAAATCACAGCACCAAACAATGTTCCTGATGCAGACTACTCTGTCATAGGTCCTTGTGCTAACTGATGATATTTAACAATTCCTGCTGTGTTTGTTTATCTCTCAAATGGGAATTCTTTTCTCGCTTATTTGCTTTTCGTATATTTGCACACAAGATAATGTCAAAGGAATTCAGGAAATAATAGATGATGAGGTAGTACAAATATTAGTTTTAGAAACTAGAGGTCTACTAAACCCTGCTTTATCTAAGTCATAAATGCAACATCAGCAATGCTTTGGGGCTATGCCATGTGGAGCCCATCAGGTAAAATTGTGAAAAGCAATAACAAGAGGAGAGAAACATCTGTTGGACATCTTGCCAGTAGCTAAGAACTGAGGGTCAAGGTAAGCCACAAGAATCCCTCACATATCAGCACAGATGCAGGACAAAAGAGAACACAGTGTGAAAACTGGATTGATTCCTGGAAGAGGAACAATTGAAAGGAACCTGATAAATCCTCATCATGGTTAATAGTAGATCACACCAAGCTTATATATTTACTATTGTCAAGTTACTACTGTTAGTCATTGTAGTATAAGGTGATAAGTATATAGCAAAATGGTTGAGGGAGCTTTAAATTTTATCTCTTCTACAGAGACATACTTATGTATCTGCATTTATTCTTTTTAAAAGAGAGATATGCTAAAAGTTAAATAATAGGGACAGGACAGATGGCTCTGTGTTTAAGAGTGATTGCTGATCCTGCAGAGGACCAGTGTTTAGCTCCCACGTATCAGGAAAAAAAAAAAAAAAACCTTCTGCCCATGTGGTGTTAGCTGCTCTATACTGACTTTCTTTGGTACTAGCACACAAGCGTACATACTAAAAATTACATGCACACGCACACACACACACGTACATTCATGCATGCCAATAAATAAAAATGTAAAGCAAATAATGACCTAACTTTTTATGGTGCTGATAGAATAATGGAACATTCATGTAGAGTCCTTTATTTAAAAAGGTTGTGTTGTGTAGCAATGCCTCTTAATTTTTAGTAAGTAGAACAACTGTCTGAAAATAATTTAAATTTACCCTAATCTTAATGAATAGGTCACTTTAACAGGAAGATACTTGACACAGCAAGAAGTAAATGAAGACATAAAAACCTAGTGATTACTGCACTATGAAAATACAAAGACAAAATTATATTAATTACTGAAATTAGACATGTGAATAAATTAAGAACTGTGGTCTTCACTCTGTACTGTTTATTCTCATGATATTTCAAGCACAATTTTAATGAAAAGACCAAAAACAAAATTTGTTACTCCTAGTGCTGTTGGTATTTAAAAGAAATTAGAGGAGAATTAGTTGTCCATCACAGAGGCAAAAAAGCAACTTAAATATTTGGGATGCTTAGAGGAAAAAAAAATAAGTATCCCGAGGAGCAGAGAAGGGATGCCGACTTCTGGCATTACATGTATATGACTTCAGAGCTCTACATGCATGTGTTATTCTCTTGGAGATTGATTCTCTTGGACATGTGAAAAAGAAAGTTACTATAAACAGAGGCTGTAGGTCAAGTTATGATACAGCTGACAACTCGGTACACACTACACATACATCTACATAATGTTGCATGATAAATAATATAAAACAGAATAATAAGTGGACATGCATTGTACAGCTATGACAGATATCTATTAATAGATATATAAATATAAAGTATATAAACATTTCATATTGAACATTGATGCAGTTAATGCTTTGTTTACTTTTGGCAGGATATTCTTTTTTGAGACACATTACACCACGTAGCCCTGGCTTTCATGAAGTTCACTACATAGACAAGGGCTGTCTCAAACCCACAGAAATCTGCTGCCCCTGCTTCGTCAGTGCTGAGATTAATGGTATTCACCACTACCCCCAGCCCATTAGTGTTTTAAGTCCTTGATGTGAAAATTAAGATTATAACATATTTAATAACTTTTAAAGATTGATTTATATTTTTCTTAATCATATAAATATTTTATCTACATACAAATATTTACAACATGTGCAGGCATGGTGGCCTCAAAAGTGAGAAAAGGCTTCAGTTCTCCTGCATCTGAAATTATGGATGAATGTGAGCTACCATGTGGGTGCTGGAAGTTAAACCTAGTTCTCATTTTCAACATCAACAATTGCTCTTAATAGCTAAGACTTCTCTCCAGCTCAAGATTACAAACCTTAAATGACCTATCCATTCACAAACTGTAATAGAATATATAGTTTCCTGAAAATATCTATACTTTTATGCCTTGAGTCTGAGGCTACTACCTTATAGAGCAAAAAGTGAAATTTTTCTTATGGCAAAATATGTATGTCATCAAGGTTTTTTGAGATGTCCTTATTTGGATATGCATAATTCTGTTGCAAGGAATTTTTTTTTCTAGGAGAGATTATATAAGAGAGAAAAGAATAAAGGGAGAGAAGAAAAAGAAAACAGGGAATGAGGGAGGGAGGGACACACACACATGCACACACAAACACAAACAGACACACACATGGGAGGAAGTGAAAGGAAAATGTGGAAGTCTATATTCTGCAAAAACTAGGGCATCATTTTCAGGAGACAGCAAAAAGGAGCACATTTGCTTTCTTCTTGGTTTTAACCTAGTAAATCTAAAGTTTTTAAACCCTTTATATTCAAATATTTATCATAACAAGTTTGTGTCATCTTGAGCAACAAAAAAATTTTGAAGGCTTAGTTAACGGCAGAATGTTGCCCTTCCATAAAATTATATAGATGGCCACAAAATTAATATAAGTCATTGCCAAAGCAGCATTCTATTCTATATAATATCCCACAGTAATAACTTTGCCTTAATCATGTGGATTAATTTAGGTGATATATTTTATAATCATTGTGAATATGTTAGTTGTCTGTTGCTTTCCAAAATTTCTTCATAGTTCAACCAACTGTTCAACAACTGGTAAATGTCCCTTACACAGAGAGCCAAATTCCACTATAACATACATCTACTCTTTGTGCAGGCATTTAATTAGCTGTAAATATTTGGCAACGTATTAATGACCCATGCAGAAGGTCTCAGATAAAAATTAAAAGATTATTAATTTTCTATCACAAAGCATTATTGAAAGAAATGTAAAAATGTAAACTAAAATTGACATGGCAAAAAAAAGGTATTTCTATCTGCTCAGCACAGCCTTCTCCAAATCAAAAAATTAAAATAGAACTCAGTAAACAGAAAATATACAGTTTAAAGTTGTCTGACAATAAAATACACTTAGACAAATCCACATAATGAATTTGTTTCATCCCCAGTGTCGCTTTCGATGTCTTTATTTTACTCACACATGAAAGAACACCATGCTTCTATAATTGCAGTCATTATTATGAACATGAATGATGTTGTTTTCCTTATCATTCACTAAATGTTAAAAAAAAACCTGTGCAGTTTCTCTTGAATTAGATCTAAGGTATTTGCAATAGATCAAAATTATATTAAATGTTATAATATTCCAATTTCCACTAATTAATCTTGGAGCTGCCTTTTTTCTCAAAAATCATTAATGTACTGGAAATTATAATTTTTTTCTGTCACAATACATATTCATCATAAAGATTAAATTTACGATTAGTGTAAATGCATTGTTTCTTAAATCATTTCTGAGTACACAAATTGACAAATACTTTAAGTCATTTTTTTTTTATTTTTGCCATACATGGTTTCTCTGCTTTCTTTAAATGGTTTTAATTTTTTTTTTTTGTTTTTTTGAGGCAGGGTTTCTATGTGGTTTTGGAGCTTGTCCTGGAACTAGCTCTTGTAGACCAGGCTGGTCTCCAACTCACAGAGATCCGCCTGCCTCTGCCTCCCAAGTGCTGGGATTAAAGGCGTGCGCCACCACCGCCCGGCTGGTTTTAATTTTTTTAAGAATGAATTTAAAATGAAAGGAAGTAGAGCCTAGTCATATCTCTGAATTTCTTGGGAACCTCTGGGAATATCTATAGAAAGTGTCTTTCATGTACCTATGCAATTGATAGCTGCGCTATGGATAAATGTTTATCTTTATTTCATTGCATATAAATAATCAAAAACCACATAAATGAGGAAGAAGATAATTCAAGGTAGATGAGAGCCTGCAAGCATGTCTTTAGGTAAATGCACATTTGAGAATCCCTTAGGGAATAGTTTGAGAATGAAGTTGCAGACTTTAATCTTATCTATTGAACAAGTGTCTGTGAACTCCTAAAATAAACATTTTAATATTTTGCAGTTTATATGAACATGTCCTATGTATTACAGGCACTATAAGTAAACACTCCGGAGCCGAAATATGAATCTTTCATAATTCCATAGTTGCATTCATCATTTCACTTTTTTGCATGTTAACACCTAGAAAAATTTTAAAAGCATTACAACTCATACTTATGTCTGTCAGGTTATGTTTCCTTTATGTTAGAAGAGGCATACACTGGCTGTGTAGTATTCTCAATAAAAATGCAGTATTTATGAGGAGTCTCTGCCTTCAGTTCCAGTTTCTTTCATCCTTTAAAAAAAATGTGTCTAGACTCTTCTGGTGCTCTTGGGTACACTTGAAATATTTTATACCTAGAATATTTAACTGTCACTAGGAGGAAAAGAGCAAATCTTAATTTAAATATATCTTTTCATTTCAAATTATATTGATTTTGGCATCAGTAGATGTTCTGGTTCATTATCTTCTTTATCAGAGTAGCTGAGGCTAATTGAAAGGCACTCCAAAGAACCAAATTCAAGTCTGTTGACTCTCATTAAAGATGGTTAAAGAGAGTTATCAAACTTTCATGTGAGACCTTAGCCATTCCTTCTTACACCTTCCTTCTAGATAAATTTAATTTTGCAATCTTCATGTGAACTGGTGACCTCCATAGGTGATGGAGCATACAGACCATGGGATACCAAAAGTGGCCTATATCAATGCTATAACAGAAAAATTGTCAACCATGCTTGAGCAGACGATACTTTCTGGTAGTGTGACTAGTATAGGATCACCACACTCTTGTACTATATTAAAGTTCTATAAACTCAATAAATTCATTGGTTCCCTAAACTGGGCCTTGGTGGGATCAGAATTTGTTCTATCCTTAGAGTCCTCAAAGAAGTGAGTAATTATTTGTTTGAATATCCCCAGAACACTTTTACATTATTTTAGTGGAAAAAAAAATCACAATAACACTTGTTGTATTTGCTCAGTATTTTCTTTAAAAAAAATAACTAGTTTCTAGTTCTAAACTGTAATGTTAATAATGAAATCATTTGGTATTCCATGCTGTAGAACTATGTAACCATTAGTTACCATTAAACACTTTAGTATCAGGCCATTATACTTCATCTCATTATGCAGTGGTAATGAGTGACTTCTGTTTAAAGTATTGAAATATTTACAATCTCAAGTTTATTTTAAATACTCTAAGGCATATCACACTATTTTGTGATTTGGCAATTCTTTAAAAAGATGACTCTCAATTCCCTCCCCTCAAACATTAGCACACCCTGCAGAAGAGGAAGAAGAAATATTATAAGAGCCAGAAGGGATGGAGACTACTAAGAAAGTAATGCCTGTAGATACCAAGATTCATATGAACTCACAGAGACTGTAGCAGCATGTACAGGGCCTATACATGTCTTTGCCTTAGGGGGTCCCAGAACTGGAAAGGGAAGTGGATAAGGGCCTACATCTAACCCAGGAATTATCACTAATTGGTAGCCACCTGCAAATAATGTTGTTTTCTCATCAGTGGAGTTTCAGTTGATATACAAACTACTCTTAAAGGCAGACTCCATGTTCTGTCTTAGATGGCCAACAAAATATGAGCTCAGTGGCATCATTGAGGTTCCTTGTCTCATAATTCTTTGTCAGTTTTTTTCTCTTACAGCTTCTTTGCATATGCTTTCTAGTTTTGCATTTTTAGGGGACTTCTTTATGTGAAAATGTGTGTTTCTCCATCTATATGGGTTTCTTGAGTTTTACTTTGGCTCTTTCTTCTGTTGGTTTGATTGTTTTGTCCTATTCAGGCTTATTTGTCTAATTATATTTGATGCTTGCTGTTTGTGGAATCCTGTTTGTGTCTTTAAGGAAAAGAGAAAGAATAATGTGGATCTGAGTGGGTGGGGAAGCAGGAAAGATCTGAGAAGAACTGGAAGAGGGCTGTATTGGCCACTATTCTATTGTTGTGAAGAGACACCATGACTAAGAAAACTTATCAAAGAAAGCTTTTAACTGGGGTCTGGTGTAGAGTTTCAGAAGTTTAGTCCACTTTCACCATAGTGGGTATCAGGCAGCCGAGGAGGCAGGCACAACAGGTATGCTGATGGAGAAATAGGGGAAAGCCACATCCCGATCCTGATACACAGGTAGAGAAAGCAAGTCTGCCTGCCTTGGGCTTTTAAATCTTCAGAGGCCACCCACAATGACACACTTCCTCCAACCAGGACCCAAATTCTCCAACAATGTGACACCTCATAATTCGTCTAATACTAATCAGATGGCGCCACTTCCAGATGGTGACTAAACATTCAAGTATATGGGGATCATTTTTGGTAGTTTGCCTAGATAGTATTTCTCTGTATAACAGTCTTGGCTGTTTTGAAACATTTTGTAGATCAGGTCAGGCCTTGAAATCATAGAGATTCACCTGCTTCCGCCTCCCCAATGCTGGGATAACCACCACAATGAGGTAGGGCATTCTTATTGAAACCACCACAATGGGGAACCAAAATCAGAATACATTAATTTTTTTAAAAATCTATTTTGAGTTAAAAAAAGGATACATGAGGAACAACTTAAAAAAAGATGATGATTTTATGAGTACTAGAATATTTATTACAAAATGTTATAAATATTTATTTTGCTAATTGAAATTGAACAGACTTGCAGTCTGACTCAAGTTTAGTAAATTTCTTCTACATATTTTATTCAAATACATATTCTCATTGAATTCTAACACTGTAAATCATATCTGGTAGATATTTAATTTAGCTACCAGGGTATTTTCTGGAAAGAAATAATTAGTTTTTGAGAAATCTCTCATGCTTTATGTGTCAGAGATTCTAGTCAAGAATTACTAATTTCTACACCAACAGAGGAGGGTAAGAATGAACAACACTTATGCTCAGCCGTAGTCATTTTAATCAAGCAAAGGTTTTTGATACTTTTGAGAGAAATTCTCACATCCCTGAGGGTAATTCAGCACAGTGGCATCGTGCCTACAGGAAATTAATCAGCAAAGGTTAATTATAACTGAAGAGACTGCTTTCTGTTAGTATGTTTCTATCTGCAATTACTCAGTAATAAAAACAGATATTTTACAAGACAGTTGACTTTTATGAGCCCTACAAGGTATTTTCCTAGTGATCATGCCCAAAATATAATAGGTTCCTTTTTCTTCCAGGAACCGTATCTACAATCTTAAGCAAGACATGGTTAATAGGACTATAAAATTAAAAATTTATCCTAAATCTTTACCACTTACCTTATAGACAACTGGAAATGTATAATCTTCACCTTAATTATCATCATACCTCAAATACCTACATTTACTTAACATGAATCTTTGCCTTTGTTATTTTTCCTTACGGATGTTGCCCTCGCCCAACACACAAGGCACCTTGCTGATAGAAGGTAGTAGGTCCTTGTCTTGAAGCTTATACTGATGTGCACAACCAGTTAGATTACAATTGACTTTTCTTTTTAAAACTATTATTTTAAAATATTTTCATATAAAATCTTTTGGTCATATTCTTTTTCCTTAGCCACCTCCTCCTAAGTCTTTCTCATTCCCTTACTCACCAAACCTCATGTTTTTATCTGTCTCTCCAAACTAAATAAAAAATTAAAACAAACAGAAATCTCAACATGTCAAAAAATTTCAACCAAGCAAACACACCTATAAAACTAACAAACTAAGGACAACAACCAAAAGGTAAGCAAAAACTTGTGAAATCTTTTGTGATGGCCAACTACTCCGGGACTTGGTACTGCCTTGAAATGATGTGATTTAGACACCGAGTTATACTCCACTGGGAAAAAAAAATTCACTTTCTGAGCATGTTAACAGTTGTAAATAGCATCTTCCTTAGTGGTGGTACTTTGTGCCTCTCTCTGTTACTCAGTTTGGGTTTGTCTGATTTGAATCTGTGCAGATCCTGTGCTTACTGCCATAGTCTCTGTGAGTTCATATGTATGTCAGTCCTGTCATATCTGCTAGTTGCCTCTTTCATGGAGCTATTCATGACTTATGACTTTTCCTATCTTTTCACCTCATCTTCAGCAGAGCTCCCATAAATGGGGGGTACGGTGGATGATAAAGACATCCTATTTAGCTGTGGTAACTCTGCACATCGTCCAGTTGTAGGTCTTTGTTCTAATTAGTGCCTACTACAAGTGGGAACATCACTGATGAGTATTAAGTGATGCACTAATAAGTATATCATTTGGAGTAAGTTTATTTCTACTTCCCTGTAGAAAAATGTTAGTAGTAGGCTTTCCCTTGCGGCTTACAACTTACCTAGTCTCAGGCTATTGCCCACATTGTCAGTGTTAGATCAGGACTCCATCTCTCAAAATAGACCTTAATTCAATTTTAAAAAGTGATTGGTTATTCCCATACCAATTGTGCCAATACTCACTAGTAAATCTTGGGTATTGTGAGAAATTTTCTTTCTGGTCCAGTCTGTTTGGTGTTTTTATACTTATTGTACCCTGATAGGTAACTTCTTTAGACTGGGGTGCTATTCTTATATAGTTTTGTTGAAAATACTATTTGAGCTTTTGATCTGTATTCTCCTTCTTCTTTCCCTATTATTTGTATGTTTAATCTTTCTACAGTGTCCTATATTCTCTGGATTTTTATTCTCTATTATTTTTAGATTTAACATTTTCTTTGATGGAGATATTCATTTTTCTACCTTGTCTCAAACACCTGTGATTTTATCTTCTATTTTTTAATTGGTTGGTGATGCTTAA
>NC_022027.1:26532758-26543760 GCF_000317375.1 Microtus ochrogaster
CACTTTGGAGTTCTGTAAGCTTATTGTACCTTCATAGGCACATTCTTCTTTAAGTTGGGAAAGTTTTCTTCTGTGATTTTGTTGAATATATTTTCTGTGTCTTTGAGATGGATTGATTTCTTTTTATTCTAACTCTGTTATGCTTACATTTGATATTTACATAGTATCCCAGATTTCCTGAATGTTTTGTATTAAGAATTTATTGGATTTAATATTTTCTTTGACTGATGAATCTATTTTCTCTATTGTGTCTTCAACACATGAGATTCTTTCTTCCATCTTCCATATTCTGTTCCTTATGCTTATATCTGTAGTTCCTGTTTGTTTACCCAGATTTTCCATTTTCAGAATTTCTTTAGTTTGTATTATATTTATTGCCTCTATTTCAGTTTTCAAATCTTGAACTGTTTGAACTGTTTGCTTCACATTTTTGATTGTTTTTCTTGGTTTTCTTTAAGAGATTCGTAGATTTCTTTCAGTTTTTTGTTTGGCTTTTCCTCTACTTCTTTAATAGAATGTTTCATTGCTTCTTTAAAGGTCTGTATCTTCTTCATAAAGTTATACTTAAGGTCATGTTCTGCTTCTTCTGGGTTAGTATGATTAGGTCTTCCTGTTGTATGACCACTGGGTTTGGTGTTATCGTGTTGCTTTTTATGTTGTTGAACGAATTCTTGCATTGGTGCCTACCCATCTCTTCCTCCAATTGATGTCACCAATCCTTGCAGTTGCTGTCTGCATCTTAGGGATCTTCTCTTGGTCTTGTCTGTGCAGTCACAGCCTGTGCTTAGTAGTTCCTTTGAGATCACAGGGGATTGGTGGGTTTGGGGTCAGAGTGTGACTTGTAGCTTACAGAATCCAATTGATTGGGTGTATGTGTGTGAAACATTCTACCAGCAGGAAGCTTGCCTACTGGCTGGCTAATGAAGTTGAGGTCATTTTCACATGTTTACAGATGGAAAACACTGAAAATGATGATTAGTCAACTAACAATTTTTTTAGAGATAAATATTAGATTCTTTCTTTTATTTATTTATTTTTATTTTTTTAAAAAATATTAGATTCTTTAATAACATGAAGAATTGCTTAGAGAAGAATTATACCATAGTCCATTAGGACTTCTTGTATTTATAGCCCATGATTTTTCTTATGTTATCTTGACAATCTTTTGTTTTTACCATCCACTAGCCCTGTCCATCTTTTGCTCCCTTCCACTCTTTCATGTTGTCACCTGTCCAGTTAGTTTTGTAGGGTTGTGGAGTGTAATATTAGTTCTATCTATGTTAGGTTCTTGGCCAAATATCTGCTTTGTAAATCTTATAAAAATATAAACAAAGTTAGGCTTCAATAATTCCCCATTCTAAGCCTATAAACATGGGAATCTGGATAATGTTTCAGGAAAGAACAACTACATTGCTTCTGTAATATTTAATTCATGGATGTTTGCCATGGACCGGCTCAGGGGAGCCACTCAGACCATGGGAGAAGCAGGGTCTTGGTAATAGGAAGGCACAAGTTCGGCAAATGACAGACACACACAACACACAAGAGAGTGGTTGGAATCTGCTGCAATTTTGCTGAATTCATGTTTTCATTATATAGTATTCAAACAAAGAACAAATCAGAAGGTCATGTATCATCAGTTGGCACAAGATGAAAGCTTCTTTTAGTCACATCAGCGATATTTAAGAAAAGTATATTATCAGGAACAGGTGTTAGACATAAAGCATCCTTAGAAGAGGAAATCTTGTCCTTGGGACTATAAACCTCAGACAAGTGGTTTCATCTTATGAATAGAAAGTTTCTGTCTCATTATCTCTATCATGGCCCTTCCTCTTCCTAACCCTTTATTTCATCTAGTGACAAAATATACCTAATCAGTTCTCTGCACCTGTTGAACTATACTTTTTAGTACCTTCTTATGCAGCAGAAATCATGGGGGTTGGGATATAGCAAGCCTATCCATAAAGTTCAAAGTATAATATGACAGTCTTTGTCCATTAACATTAACCCATCTATTCCCTTGCTCATCATACACCCTGTGTATGACAAAGGTTCTTCTGTAGTCGTATACATTCCCATACTTTTCTTCCCTATCTTAGAACTGTTCCTGAAGAGAATGATCCTTGTCTTGTGTGTGTGTGTGTATATATATATATATATATATATATATATATATATATATATATATATATATATATTATCATTATTATGAAAGAAATTGTGCAAAGCTCATATCCCACATAGCCAGCTAATCGAGAAACCCATCTATGTCCCAAGGGTGGCCAATACCAAGCTGTCTGCCATTGACCTCCAGGGAGCCTAGTCCCATGGGACACATAGCTCCTGTCCAGCATAATGACATATGTCATGTCACACAGACGACACTGGAGTTGGTGTGGCAGGTGTTTAACCAACATGGTTTCTTATTGAATCCAGGTTATCTAATTGATAGGTGCTGGTCTATTGTCTTTTATGCATTTCTAGAAATAAATTTTCTATTTGTTATCCATATTGAGCCTGCAAATCACACCTTTGTTATCATTTTCAACTGACTAGTTGCTTTATATTTGATAAAAATATAGGTTCAAATAGAAAAGAATTTTAAAAGTACAATGAATAGACCAATACAATATTCAAGCATCTGAGGCTTTCCCTGGATACACTGACTTTCCTTCTGTTCCCAAGGATGGTCTGTGTTGGGTTGTTCTCAGACTCCTCCTCTACTCAGGCCTCTGAGATATCATTTTATCCTACTGAAGACTATTTGTCTAGAAACACAGTACTACTTTCTTATTTCAATCATTTGTTCCTACCTACTAAAACTTCTTCAAAACCCTCCAAGCTTCACTTACTTTTGTCTCACAACTCACATTTTCTGCTTTTCATGTTATATAATCACAGCATTCTGCATTGGTTTGCGTAAGGTGCTCCCCGTAGCCTTGTACATTTGAGTACATGGTCACCAGTTGACAGTAGTATTTGGAGAGGCTTACAAGGTAGAGGCACATTGTGCTGAAGGCAGGTGTCACTGAGAGGTGAAGTTTGAAGTTCCAAAGCTTCAGTCTACTCTGAGAGTGCTCTCTACTTTATAGTGTAATGTGAGGAGGTTGTAAGACCTCAGTTTTATGTTCCATCCAACATGACTGCCTACTTCCATGCCTCCCTACCACTACAGTGGTAGATTCCTATTCATCTGGAATCTTAAGCCCAAATAAATGCTTCCTTCTAAAAGTTGCCTTGATCTTGGTGTTTAATCACAGCATTAGTAAAATAACTAATACACTAGCATTATTTTTTTCAGCGTCTTAAAAAAAAACCAATACACTCTCTTATATCAAATACTCTCCTGGAACTCTTGATCCAAATCATTTTAATTGCTTCCATTACAAGTTTGATATTATTTTGCATAATTCCACAATGGCCTTTACAGTGCTAAACATTCTATCTTTGCTGCGGATGACTGAGGGACTAGAGGATCATTTGCTCCTCTTTGATGGATTTTCACTTTCCACATTGTTTCAGGTCATTTCACTACCCTCCTTCATGCAGGCACTCACTTCAGCTGTTATTAGGACCCCAAGGTTAAGTAATTGGATGTGTTCACTTAAGCATCCACATGATAATTAAAGCAAGGTCTGAACCAATGGCCTTGGAATTTTTATAATCACTTGTGAACCATTACTTGACCTCCAAACTATTATAGTTAACTACTTTAAAAGAAATTTAGATGTCTAACAGATATTACAAAATCAACATATCCCCAGAACAATTTTCCATTTCTTGCAAACTATATCGCAATCAAGACTTTCTCATTTTAATTCTGGAGTAGTATGTAATTTAGCTTATGGGGTCAAAATGATAACTCACTCTGTAATAAATTTCTTGCACTCTCAAGCTCATTTAAACAGCAACCTATTTTCTCTGCTTTTGAAATGAATTCATAGTTCTACTTCTCAACAAGTCCACCTGCAAACTTGAGTCAACCCTCTGTAGGTTTACCCTTGGCTTATATCATTGTTTGCATTCCTCTTCTGAATTCCTATGTTATTTCTGTTGTTGGATTTGCATTTTAAGGAGAAGGAGGTTTTCAAAATGTACTTCATACTGTTACTCTTAAATCCTAGCCCTTCTGTTGTGGGATTCTGTATGCTGTAAATATGTGTTGTTCACATTCATTAATAAATAAAACTGCTTTGGCCCATGGCAAGGCAGAATAGAGACAGGCTGGAAATCCAAATAGAGATACAAATAAAGACGGGTGGAGCTTAGGAGACACAGACCAATCAATAAGGAAGCAAGACATGTAGAAAATGAGGTAGCACCATCGCCACATGGCAATCCATAGATTAATTGAAATGGATTAATTTCAATTGTAGTATTTAGTTATTAAAAGCCCTAGCCATCAGCTGAACAACCACAATTAATATAACCCTCTGAGTGGTTATTTTTAAAGTGGCTTTGGGAACTGGCTGGCATGAGAGAAACCTCCAGTTACACCATTCAGGATCAATTATAGCAGATGCCTGAGAAAGCTACACACAGCCTATCTTTCACAGTTTCAGATTTGTCCAACTTTATGATTCTATTGGCTTCCACACTTCACCACCTAATACACTGAACTACCTGCTTTTCAGAGCACTTAAACTTAATTCTTCTGCTTACAGTGTTTTTCATTCTTTATCCTGATGTTCATTTGGGTATGTGCTCTCTTCCCACAATATTTTTACTACACGCTGTGTGTGCTACTTATTTACCCACCCATACTCCCAGAGATAAAACTTCCACTAAAGAAGACGCTTTTAGTAGTCAGTGCTATTGAGAAAAATATAAAGTTTTTCATATTAGTTAGTTTTTCATTCTCTACTGTTGTTCAAAATACCTCACATAATCAATTATTGAAAAGGAAATATTCACAAGCAATACAGTACTTATAGTTGTGTAAATCACTATATCACTCAATAGTTATTATCCTCAAAGTACTTAACAACTTTCATGCTGTAACAAAGAGAGCAAAGATCATATGGGGCAAAATAAAGACTTACAAACCATGGCACTGTTGAATAGCCAGATGTATTCGCTAAGATAACAGCTGTCCAAAGAGCCATGACTTAGTAATAAATGTGACTATTTTGTGTCTTGTTATATAATCAGTCCTTCCAAGATGCTATTTTTTTGTGAATTGGGATATTAATATCCCTGGAACCAAAGATGTTCGTTGTTCTGAGTGATTTTAATATGTTGCATCTAAATGTCCTTGCACTATGCCTCTCCTTTAATTCATCTACCTCTGTGATCTTCTGTCCCTGAACTCAGAATTTGGACCCATTACATTAACACAGGGTAGTCAGAGCAATTGCCTTATCTGTGCCTATCATATGCTACAGTGGAAGCTTTTAATCTTACAAGTTATCAGTTACGTTGGAGTGGAAGAAGAGAGCTCCTCAGGTTATTATAAGCATTTTGAGTAATGGAGAGAGGAATGCAGTGGACAATAATTTCCCAGTTATCTGTTAGCATGTCTATAGCAGTTTACTTAGATTAAATCTCAGCCAGAAATGAACATTGATCTTAGAAACAAATGCATTCGTAAACTAATACCAGACACTTACCAAAAGAGGAATTTTTATTCTTAAGGCATTTGGGATGTTTTACTTTCAGTAACGACTCCATTGTGATCCATAGAGAACATTAAAATATTACTCACATAATTTAATTTTCTAAAGTCAAAACATAAATATTAGATGAATGAAAATATGAGCACAATATTCTTATAAATTTCTGGTTTGCAAATATTTTTCTGTTCTAAAAAAACATATTATTTCACTAAAATTCCAGAATTTTTATATTCTGGAAGAAATTTTGTGTTTTTCTCCAAAACTCTGCACTGAGAGTGAGATGAATAACCTTAATGGAAAATGAGCTATTTAGGGGATGGTAGCTATTCATTCTTGGTGAAATTAGTGCTTCCAGCTAATTTCCTTTGTTTGTCTAATACAGAACAGAGCCAGATGTTTCACATTTTTTAGAAATAATTTTCACATCTGCTTCGAAGCTGCAGTTGCTAAATTATTTTTAATTATTTTTAAAATGTTCATTCTAAAATTTAACAAAGTTTGTCCCTATTTACTTGAACACATAGTTTCTATTCTTTTTTTCATTTAATATTTTTTCCACTCATTTCTGCATATTGGACACAGGAACCTCCTTATAGTAATTTCATGATTCTGGACTTTGATACATGGACCATTCTTTGATTTACTGTCCATAATCAAGTCTGTGTAAGCATGAATAAATGAGATATACATTAAGTGGATCACTTACTCTTTTCATTTGAAAGGTATGATGGCACTGTATGATTAAAAGTATTATCTGCCGGGCGATGGTGGCGCGCGCCTTTAATCCCAGCACTCGGGAGGCAGAGGCAGGCGGATCTCTGTGAGTTCGAGACCAGCCTGGTCTACAGAGCGAGTTCCAGGACAGGCTCAAAAGCCACAGAGAAACCCTGTCTCGAAAAAAAAATAAAAATAAAAGTATTATCAGGGATTTGAGAGATGACTCAGTGGTTAAGAGCACTGACTGCTCTACTCGAGGACTCAGGTTCAATGCCCAGCACCCACATGACAGGTCACAACTTCTGTAACTCCAGGTCTTGGGCTTCTGGTACTTTCACACAGATATGCATGTAGGCAAAATACCAATGGACATAAAATAAAATAAATATTATATTTTAAAAGTAACATCAGAATGTATTTTTCTGAAGATATAACTCAGGTCAAAAAAAAAAAAATCCCTATCAGAGACCCATAGTGGAGCACTGGGCTGAGATCCCAAAGTCCAGGTGAAGAGTAGGAGAGTGAGAATATGAACAAAAAGGTCAAGACCATGATGGGGACACCCACTGAAACAGCTGACCTGAGCTAATGGGAGCTCACTAACTCCATCCCAAAAAAGAAAGAACCACCGTAGGTCCAAACTGGTCCCTTTGAATGTAGGTGACAATTGTATGGCTGGGGCATACTGCAGGGCCACTGGCAGTGGTACCAGGATTTATGCCTACTGTATGTACTGGCTTTTGGGGAACCCCTTCTCTTGGGCTATAGTAGGGAAGGCCTTTGACTTTTCCCAAAGCAATGTGCCTTACCCTCTCTGAGGAATGAATTGAGAATGGGGTTGGGTGGAGGAGTAGGTGGAGGAAATGGGAGAAAGAGAGGGAGTGGGAACTGGGGATTGGTATGTATAATAGAAAAGATAGCTTATTTTCTTTAAAAAAATTATAAAAAATCTGCCTATCATACAAAAGGCATAGAAAATGCAATGTAAAATGGGCAATGTTTTAGTGATGTGTGCTGTGGTTTAGATATAGGACATCCCCCAAAAGGATCCTGTGGTAAAAAGGTTTGGTACCTATTTCAGCACTGTTCCGATTTGAGTCTGAGAGGGTGACTGGGTCACAAGAGCTCTGCCTTCCTTAATGGTCTAATCCTTTATTAGGGTCAGCATTAGATGGTGTTATTGAATAGTAATAGAAACCTTTCGATATGAAGAGCAATTGAAGACAGATTATCTTTGGGGACTAATTCTTTTTCCAGGTCCCTCTTTCTAGGTGTCTCTCTGCTTCCTGGCTGCAGGAAGGTGAGTTACTCAGTGTAGATGAATCTTTGATGTGCCTTCCTCCATGGTGAACCGAAACACCTGAAATACTGTGTCAAAAATATTCTCCTTTACACTTTATCTGTAAGGTGTGTAATATAGGAGTGAAAATGAACACAGTATGACCATAAGATACACTCATTCTAAATCAATTTTATTTAAATCTGTAAGATTGAAGTAGTCACATGTTTCATTAGTGTTACAAATTACTCAAATCATTACAACATTTTATAAATTAATACATTTAAGTGGCCCTTGAAAGAAGATATAAGTGATTATGGAGGGAATATTGATTTTCAGTGGATAAAATCACATTTAAAATAATTTATATCCATGTTTTAACACTTTTGCTTTATCAGAACCTTACTGCTACTATCATGGTTTCTTAGTGATAACTACAAAGTGTGTATATATAATATATATATTATATTTAATATATATTAAAAATACATTCTCAGATACCTATATTATTATGAAGCATCAGTTTCATTAAGACTCTCTATTATTGTGACCATACATCTATCGAGTATTTAATTGTTATAAAACTAGTATCTCAATCTAAGAAATTTATATTCCAAATTCAGCCCATTCATATTCAACTTAAACTAAAACAAATGCATTAATATGTGACATGGTACAATCAAACATTTAAAGTAAATTGACTTTTAAATAATTAAATGGTTTGTGGTCAAATTTTATCATTTGGCATCATATAATGAAAAATTATAATTACCATTTATTACATAGGTAACAATGTATTTAATCATCACATTTTGAGTGGTTTTGTCTTATTAGACTTTTTTGTTATAATTTGGATTATGTCTATGGATATAATGATTACTCTTCAAAAGTCAGTACAACATTATGTCTCTTTAGCGAAATAGCAGAAGTAGATCTCACCTTGGGTCTGTGGCATGCCTAGCCAGAGGGTCTGAACTCTATAATGGTGTCTAATTTGGATTTCATCCTTTGGAAAGGGACACATGAATCTAGTCATAAGTGCCTGCTTATTGCCTTACTTAAGGCTTCCCTTACTATAAAATAAAAATACCAAAAGCAATTTGGGAGAAAAGGGTTTGTTTTAGTTTACACTCTCAGGTCACTTTCTGTCATGGAGGGAAGTCTGGGAAGAAACTCAAGGCAGAATCCTGGAGGCACATGCTGGGGCAGATGCCATGAATAACCACTCACTACTCTCTTGCTCCCCATGGCTTGCTCAGCCTGCTTTTTTATGCCATCCATGACCAAAGTGACAGGGATGCAACTGACCCACAATGTACTGGTCCTTCCAACATCCATCATTTATCACAGACACTGTCTACAGACTTTAATTCAAGCAATAAATAGAGACATATTTTCAATTGAGGTTTATTTTCCCATCAAATTAAACTTGTGTCAAGTTGACATGAAAATATCCTGGACAGTTACTTCGATAATGTTCATGTCACTGCTGCATCAGTGGGTTTGTCTTGCCACAGCAGTCATTATTGTAGCTCAAAAGGGTCACAAGTGAGTAAGATTGATGACAACCTCTGTCCTCTACTGGCTTGCATAACACCTCACAGCACTTTACAGCTAGCTAGGGGGGATGAGGATTCCAGTTCCATATCAGATCGCTTTCCCCATATTTCGTGACTTAAGCAATGATAAACTGATTTTATTATCTTTTCAAAATGCCTGAACAAGGCTGCAAGAATGCAGATCTCTCATACAGACTTCAGATCCTTAATTGGAGTGGGGAGGACCTTGGACTTTCCACAGTGCAGGGAACCCTGACTGCTCTTTGGACTGGAGAGGGATGGGGAAAGGAGTGGGGGGAGGGGGAGTGGTGTGGGAGGAAGGGGAGGGAAATGGGAGGCTGGGAGGAGGCGGAAATGGTTTTTTTTTTATTTTTCAATAAAAACAATAATTTACAGTGACATGTGCATGTTTCTTATTTATCACTGCTGCCCCTCATTTCAGCACCATCATGCTTCACTCTTCTTTATACCCACAACTTTCTTCCTCTCTTGTCCATGTGTAATCAATTTCTTTTGTGACCAACAAAGTATAAACAGTATAGTTCATTTGATGGTGGATCCAGAGCTCTCCAGTGGACCATAGTTGGCTTGATTGAACAAGGTGACTCTTCTCCCTCGAACCCATCAATAGTCAGGAGTTCATCAGTAGGGCCCATGAGCTTTGTTCCTTTCAATGAATGGCTATTGATTGAACCAGTCTTGTCTAGGCCCACGGGCAGGCAACAACAGTGGCTGCGCATTAATGGTCACAATTGTTTTAGTCTAGAGAGTGACTTTTTCAGAATTTCAGCTAGTTTCCCAGCTCCTACAAATATCCTGTTTCTTTTTTCTCAGTGTCCTGAAACTTTGAGGGGGTGCTATAAATGTCTTGCTTAAGACCGTGCACACAACTGCCTTTTATTCTCAGCAACAAGTTGGTCAAGATTCTCTGAATTCACCACTCGTCTTTTTAAGAGATTTCTCTCATGAAGGTGGGGGGCAACTTTTGAGAACTGGTATAAGCACAGCAGTCAATAAAGTTTTGATATGGACACAGTATGGTTAAACATCTGTTCCTGGCTATTCACAGTCCTCTTCTCATCATAAATTTAACCAATATTTTAAAAATAATCATCTCACTAAAAGTTTCAAAATATCTTTATGCAAGTTTGAATAAATAGGATTTTTTTTATGCTACATGCAGGGAGTGGATTCCTAATTAAAATGTCCTGTGTGATACAATGAAATGTTGTGTGAAATGATACACAAATTCTTCAGTTCTGAAAACATTTTTATTTTTAAATACATTTATACTAATCTCTTTGCAAGTAAATAATGTCATCAGAAAACTTTCACATGTGTAATTTTTACAACTCACATAACTTCAGCCCAAGTCTGCATCTAACAATTCACTGGTCTTTGTTAATTTACCAACTTTTATAGGATAAATTTTTTCACACCATTGACAAGGACGCAATTCTAATTAGAGTTAGTTAAAACCCATGTTACTCTTCACATTTTAAAAACAATAGTTTTTTTTCTTTTGGCCAGATTTAGCAAAAAAGTGGAAAATTGAATGGGGTAGTTGTGTTGTGGTGAGCCTGTGATGTGGCTCATCACAGATGCTTGCTGTACAATTCTGATGATCTGAGTTCAATCCCTGAAACCCATGTAAAGGTAGAAAGAAAAGACTAATCCCACTGAACCTTCTCTGCCCTCTATAGACCAGCAGAGGAACATGTTCCATCACAAACATTAGTAATACTTTTATATGAAGGAAGTGACATAGAACACCTTGTCCCTATATAGTTGACTTTAGATCTTTCTGTGTTCTCTCTCTCTCTCTCCTCTCT
>NC_022027.1:26544188-26545888 GCF_000317375.1 Microtus ochrogaster
TCTGCTTCCTCAGTACTGGTAGTTAAGAAATGCATCAGCACTACCCAACTATAGTACAGTCCTTATTTCCTTGTTTTGTTTGGTTGTTGTTATTATTGTTTGTTTTTTGTTTTGTTTTGTGGTTTAGAAACTGAACTTTTAACTAAACTAATGTACATAGAATTACTAACGTTATTTATGTTTGGGTGTATGTGTATGTTCATGAACCCTGATGTAGAAACCTGACAACAAATTCTGTCATCATTTCTTAGGTTCCATCCACATTAGTTTCCGTGTTTAATTTTTGCTTGGCTTTTATGTTTTTCTTTGAGACATAGCCTCTAACTTACCTCAAATTCCTCACGCTAAGCTAGATCTCCAGAGAGTTATTCACATATTCCTATGTTAAAGAATCCAGCACTTGGGACAGAGGTCCATGTTACCATTCATATCTGATGTTTCTTAATATGAATTCTGGAAACTCAGGTTTTTGTTATTGCCAGGTAATCATTTTACCAAATAAACTAACTCCACAGCACCAAACAGTATTTTATTTTTAAGATGACATTATGAGAATGCTGCTTGAAGAATTCATAAAAGATGGAAGAGGTAATCACATTATGAGTCATTTAATATCTTTATTAGTTATTACTTGATAATATCACACATATATACCTGTTTTGATCATATTCTCATTTTATCCTATGCTCCCTAAAATACCCCATGTCTCTCACAGCCCCAGTGCTTGATTATTTTGTTTTCTTTTTATATTTTTTATAATCCATCAGGTTATATTAGAACTTCTATTATGCGTGCAGGGGTATAGTTATTTAGTGTATCATAGACAGCTTAGAAAAAGCCACATCCTTGAAGAAAACTGTCTCTCCCTTGTTCAACAGCCATCAACTACCAATAGCTCTTAGCTAGCTCTACTCCTATCCATGTTGTAATGTTGATGGATTTGATCATGAAAAGGAAATGACAGAGGCTGTGAGTTCACAAATGCAGTTACCCTGTTATTTTCAAAAGATACCCTTCAAAAGTAGTCCTCTCTACCCCTTAGCACTTATAATCTTCTTCCAACTACCACAATCTCCCCTTTGCCTTAAGAAAAAGACACATCACAGATTCCATTCCATTTGGGGCTTACCTCTCTACACTGATCTTTTATTTGCACTTTGACTAGTTGAGTGTTTCCATTAACATTTTCTACCAAATAAAGAAGATTCTCTGATGATGTAGTATTGAAGGAGCAGCAGGCTGCTTCCCACCACCCAGCTAGCTTTACTCGAAATAATTACATGGAAACTGTATTCTTTTAAACACTGTTTGGCCCATTAGTTCCAGCCCCTTATTGGCTAGCTCTTACATATTGATCTAATATTTCTAATAATACATTTCTAATAATCTGTGTAGGGCCATTAGGCAGTAGCTTACCCAGGAAGATCTTAACCTGCATCTGCTTCAGGTCGGAGAATCATGGCGACTCCCTGACTCAGCTTTTTTCTCCCAGCGTTCTGTTCTGTCTACTCCGCCTACCTAATTTTCTGTCCTATCAGGCCAGGCAGTTTTCTTTATTAGTTAATCAATAAAAGCAACAGATAAGATACAAGACCCACCTCCATCATGATGAAGTTGAGTACTGAACTAATCTATGGTACTGATGCTATGACCATTTATCAAAAATAATAAAATTAGGTTCTTCTCTAGCTAAGGATTCT